>NC_056749.1:302898822-303081322 GCF_019279795.1 Protopterus annectens
CTCGAATCCGCTATCCCAGTTTCTCACCGGAGCCGATGGAGCCCTGTGAGCCAAGGCACTCCCCTCACATCCAGCCAAGACCCGCTTCGGTCGCTTCTTCTTCAAGGTCGACTCGGAGTGTCTCCGACCTTGACATGGACAGGCTGATGAGGAGGTTCATCCAGAATCAAATTCAGATGGGGTCTTAACCAGGTCCCTCTCCCATTGGAGAGGGTCCTTCTAAAACTCTATTTCACCCAATCTCTCCTTCTCCGATCTGACCCGACACTTCGGGATTCTTAGAAGCAAAGCCCTTCGGAGCTGTTGGTTCGGCGCCGACGGTTCTTGTTTCCTCAATGCCGGCCGTCACCTTGAGTTCCTCGGATCCGATTTCGGATCCAGGAGGCTCTCGGGGTCGAGGTCATTCTCTTTCGGATCCCATCCTTGGTGCCCAGACTACCCTGCCTTCAGCTCCGATCCCTGCTTCGGACCCGGGGAGGGTCTCATCCTTACGGGTTACGGAGGTGGGCTCTCCATTCGGGGCAGTGGAAAGGGTTCCCAGGGTTTGAGACCACAGCTCACCTACTCGGATCCTACCCAAACCTCCCTGTGTTTGGATTCTGCTCCCCTCACCCTGTCTCAGGGACAGCCCGTGCCAAAGCAACCCCAGGTTGTTCCCCTCAGGGAACCCCCGGAGGCTTACGAGTCCTCTTCAGAAAGTCCCACTGGAGAGGAACCTTGTAAACGTAAGTGTGAAAGGAGGCACTTGGACTCCCCTGAATCCATTACCACTGATTCGGACTTAGATGAAGGAGAAGGGTCCCCCAGATCACCTCCCGAGGACGTCTCCTTCGGAGACATTATTGAGATCCTCCGCCAAAGAGGAGGTTGGTCAGCCCCCAAACCCTCTACAGATGAGTCCATGTTTCTGGAGGCCTTTGGCACGGGCCCATCTACTTCCTGGGTTTCCCCACCAGCCGACCCTTTGGTGGACCTCATCACCACTAGGGCATGGAAGGATCCTGACATTGTGGAGCCTATACCCAAAAGACCGGACAAAATTCTTTCCCTGCCGTCAGATAGGCAGGCATGGTCCAAAAGAGCCCCTGTGGACACTTTGGTGGTTGCAGCTGCCACAAAGAAGGAACTGGCACAGGAGATTTCCTTGGTCCATCCACCAGACAAGGAGTCCAGGTCGATGGATTGTGTCGGGAAGCGTATGTACTCGTCAGCGACTTTTTCTATCCGTGCGCTGAATTACTTGGCACATGTTACCCGACTGCAGCGTGATCTTATAACAGAACTGAGTCGCCCCCGGAGTCTTTGTCACAGCAGGGTAAGCAGTCCTTTACTGCGAAGATGACAACACTGAAATCAATCACAAATACATCTATGCGTCTCCTCTCCCATGCTACGGAGGGAGCCACTAGAGCTGCTGGTACAGGCATTGCCTTGAGGCGACATGCCTGGATCAGACTGTGTCAATTTGCAGACCCCTTTAAGGCGTCTTTTATTAATGCCCTCTTTCGATGGATCATCCCTCTTTGGGAAGACAGTACGCAGCACGCTCACCCAGAGTGAGAAGGACGGAAAGACTTTGTCTGTCATCAGAATCCGCTTCTCTAACCCCCAGAGATCCTATTCCAGGAACCAAAAGGGGCAAAGGAAGATGTGGTTCTGGAAATCACAGTCTTTCCGGGACACTCAGGCACGTGGTCCCTACTAGAGACCAAGCTACACATCAGTGTCCTGGAGATGAGGGCAGTGCTTTTAGCATTGAAAGCCTTCCATCCTGTCCTACCTCCAGGGACAGTGGCCATTCAATCAGACAGCATGTCAGTAGTCTGGTATATCAACAAGCAGGGAGGGACCCGATCCTACCCTCTTTGTCGCGAGGCCATGAGAGTTTGGGAGTGGGCCATATCCACCAACCGGTTTCTGATAGCAACGCATATCCCGGGATGCTCCAACATTTTAGAGGACAGTCTAAGCCGGGCAATTCTTCTGCCTTATGAGTGGTCTCTAAATCCATCGGTGGCAAAGAGAATCTTCCTCGTATGGGGTCAACCTTGCTGTGACCTCTTCGTGTCTCCTTCCAACACGAAGTGCAGCAACTTCTTCACTCTGATCCCCCCTCCAGGGGATGTCCCAAGGGATGCTCTAGTACATGCTTGGCCTCCCGGGTTACTTTATGCTTATCCCCCGTTACCTCTGATACCGAAGTTCCTTCAGAAAGCTTGCCGGTTGCAGTAATCATAGCTCCCTTCTGGCCTCGCCAAGTGTGGTTTCCCTTCCTATAGTTTCACCTTTTGGCTCCTCCATGGACTCTAGATCCATGCCTGGATCTCCTTGCTCATCCGTCGGGCTTGCCCCTGCCCAGCCTGGACAGTCTCAAGCTGACAGCGTAGCTGCTCCAGTTCCCGTGATCATCAGGACTCCCGGACTTTCATCCCCTGTTAAGAACATTCTGGTAGCATCTCTCAAAGCCTCCACTAGGAAAACTCTACAGTAGCAAGTGGAGACGTTTTTCCATTTGGGCCTCTCAACGTAATCAGAACCCTTTTACACCCCCCATTCCAGTCGTTTTAGATTTTTTGGCTGGTCTCTGTCAATCGGGCGCAAGTTCTTCCACCATCAAGGTTCAACTGGCTGCCATCTCTAATTTCCATGTAGGCAAAAATAAGGTTGCTCTGGCTTCTGCCAAATTGTGTAAAGCATTCCTGAAGGGCACCTTTCTCTTGCGACCTCCAGTTAGAAACAGTTCCTCCCTGGGATCTGACTTTAGTCCTTCAAGCATTGACCTCTCTGCCTTTCGAACCTGCCGGTTCAGTCCCTATGAAATTCTTGTCTTGGAAGAAGGCATTCCTGGTTGCCATCACCTCAGCTAAAAGGGTTTCAGAGTTACAAGCATTATGCTCCGTGCCCCCCTATTTCATTTTTCACAAGGACAGGGATGTTCTTCATCTCACATTGCTGCAGTCCTTACTTATGGGTAGTCCGCTGTCCTCGATCGGCCCGAATACCAAAGTATTAGGCTGACGTCGGTCATGGGCGCTCAGAACTGACATCAGAGCGTCAGGGTATAAAAGCGCATGACTGACGTCATATCCCCAGTCTTTTTTGCCGCATGGTCCGATGCAGAAGCAGCGTTGCGAGTGCCATTCGGCGTTCTGAAATTTTCGAATTCTGAGTTTCAGACCGAAACCAAGTTGGGCTAAGTACCCCGTTGGGGAATATTTTTGTTTTTTCTTGCCTCAGTTAATTCCGGATGTCAGAAAAAGTGAATAATTGTATTTCTTGTGGGAAACAGATACCGCATAGGGATTATCACTCTCTTTGCATTCCTTGTTTGGGACCGGACCACGACGTAGTCGGGTGTCGGTTTTGTGCTAGGTTTAATAAGCGCACTATAAAAAGAAGGTTAGATTGTGCTAGGTTAGTCTTTGGTAAGCGGTGTAATTATAATATGCCGTCGGATCCTCCGGCGCCCGCTTCCTGAAGCGCAAAGACAAATCCTTGAAACCTAGACAGGTTGATTCGTCCATTTCGGACGCCGGTCTTGCAGAAGCTACAGTAGAGCAGGGGGATCCGGCTGAAGTTTCTGTTGAGTCTCAGACGGAAACTTTGATTTTGCAGGATGTGGCCTCCCAGGAGTCAGGTCAGGCTGAAGGGGCCTCTCAAGTTACTGTTCTCCCTTCTATGCCTAAGGTGGTTAGGCCTTCTGCTTCTATTCCTAAGGCTTCTTCTAAGGGCAGGTCTGTTTTGCCTTCCTCTGGTGTCCCTCCAGGTACTTCAGGGTCTGTGCCTAAAAAGCACATGCTTAAAATGGCAGAAGATTTGATTACTTTAATTAGAGGTTCTATGCCCCCTCCTGATAAGAGGCCCAGGGTGGAGCCAGAGTTGGAAAGTTTGGATCAGGCCTCAGATGACTCGGAGTCTTCTGCTGAAGAGATTCTAGATTTTCCTCCTTACTCGGATTCTGATGCAGAGGATTCCACTCCTTCTGCTTCTCCTCCAGAGGATTTTTCATTTTCAGAAACTCTGCATTCCATGAGGGAGCATTTTAAGTGGGAAGGACAGGATTTCTCTGATTCAAGGAAGAGGCTTAGGAATTCTTGTTTTACCACAGCATAGACCCTTGGCTATACCTCCTGTTTTGGATGTTGTTCAAGATGTTTTCTCGGAGGCTTCCCTTAATCCAGATTCTTTGCCTCGTGCGTCAGTCAAACCGGACAGATATTTCAGGGTGCCTGAGGCTCATAAATATCTGTATAAGAGTCCTAGGGCGGACCCAGAAACTATTAGTCAGGGGCCTAAGGGTGTTAGAGCCTCTGTTGTAAAGAATCTGTTCCTCTAGATAAGGAAGCTAGAGCTTTGGATAGATGGGGTAAGAAGGTGTATACCTCTTCTACTTTAGCAATGAGGGCTTTAAATTGCCAGTTTCATATGTTGAAGTATCAGAATTTCCTCCTTTCTCAGCTAAAATCTAAAGTGGATGCTTTGGCAGAGGGCATAGAGTGTAAAGAATTGCAGGATTTAGTACATGTCTCTGAACAGGTGGGTAAGCATTCTTTGCAGTGTGGTTTTGATGCTGTGCAGGCCTCTTCTAGGGTGGCTGCCACTGGTTCAGTTCTTCGCAGGCACGCCTGGCTTAAGGATCAGAATTTGTCTGAGCATGTTAAAACTAGAATTCTGGATGCCCCTTTACAGTCTGAAGTTTTGTTTGGTCCCCCTGTGGAGTCGGTTTTGAAGAAAATGGAAGACAAGGCTAAGTCTATGCAGACTGTTAAAGATTTTTTGCAGGTGCAACCTCCAAAGTTTAGTAGAAATTGGCCTACTAAGGGTGGACCTACCCTTCTTCTGATTCTCAATCTAGGGGTAGATCTAGACGTGGCAGGGGCAGAGCTCACAGTACATTCAGGCCTAGAACTTGGAGTTCACCTGCACAATCGGCAGGTGAGGGCAGGGGCCAGTCCTTTCGTAAACAGGCCCAATGACCTGCATTTTCAGCTGCCAGATTCTTCTTGCCTGGCAGCTCCTTTGGGAGGAAAGTTAGCACTTTTCAAGCAAAACTGGCTTTTAGTCACCCAAGACAAATGGGTGTTGGACATTATAAACCGAGGCTACAAGTTCTATTTCCATACATTGCCTCCTTTCAAAGGCATGCCAGACGTTCCTCCTCGGCAAAGGATAGAGGCTCACAAGCAGATTTCTATACTTCTTCAAATAGGAGCTATACAGCCGGTTCCTCTGTCAGAAGTGGGCCTAGGATTTTACTCTCGCCTGTTTCTAGTACCAAAGAAAGGACACACGTGGAGACCAATTTTGGATTTATCTATCCTCAACACTTATCTGGACATTCCAAAGTTCAAGATGCTGACGTTACAACAGCTTTTACCTCTGCTGGGAAAAGATCACTGGATGGTAACTCTGGATCTCAAAGAGGCTTATCTTCATGTTCCTATCAGGCCCAGTTGCAGGAGGTACCTACGTTTTCGGGCTGGAAATTTACATTATCAGTTCTCTGCATTGCCCTTTGGCTTATCTACTGCGCCCAGAGTGTTCACAAAGGTTCTGGCTCCAGTGATAGCCTTTTTCAGGTTAAGAGGAATACAGATTTATCCCTATTTGGACGATTGCCTGATTATTGCGCAAGACAAGGACGAACTTCATCATCTACAGTATGTGATGGTAGTGTTAAGATGCCTAGGGTATTCTGTGAACAAAATAAAGTCCAGTCTAGTACCCTCTCAGGACACGTGCTTTCTGGGTGTGAGACTGAATACAGCCTCCCAGATGGCTTTTTTGACCCCGGACAAACAAAGAAGCCTTTCTCTTTATTTCCATCAAATGTCTCTACGGTCCAGGCTGACTGCAAGGACAGTCCTTCAAGCCTTGGGGTTCATGGCATCTTGTATTCTGGTGCTTCCCAATGCCAAACTGCATATGAGGAAGCTTCAATGGTATCTCAAAAATGTATGGACACAACACTGCCAGGATCTAGACACTGTCATTCAGAAGGAATTTTTGTGGTGGGCTCAGGAATGTCACCTAAACAAGGGACTCTCTGTGACCCGACCAGAGGCGAGTCAGATTCTAACGACAGATGCCTCAGACAAGGCTTGGGGAGCACACCTCAATGGAAAATGGGTGCAAGACACGTGGCCTGTCAGACTTCAACATTTGCATATCAACTTGAAGGAGATGTTAGCAGTCCAATTTGCATTGATGGCTTTCAAGGATTTACTTCTCCCAGGGCAGGTGTTGATTCAAACAGACAACACTACTGTCATGTGGTACATCAACAAGCAAGGGGGAACCCATTCGTACCCTCTTTGCAGGCAAGCGATGATTTTGTGGGAGACTGCTCTCAGTTTACACCTCAATCCTCAGGCAAGGTTTCTACCAGGAGCACAGAACTCCTTAGCAGATGTGTTGAGCAGACAAATAGCGGATCCTCATGAGTGGAAACTGGATCCTCATGTATTTCAAAAGTTGACAGTGTTATGGGGGACTCCAGACATAGATCTGTTCGCTTCTCCACTAAATTACCAATTGCCAAAGCTTTGCACAAAAATGTTTCATCCCACAGCTTGGAAGGTGGATGCTCTATCATTCAGTTGGAGCAATCTTCATGTGTATGCCTTTCCACCTCTGCCTCTCATTCCCAGGGTACTCTTGAAGGCCAGACAAGACAGGCCATCCATGATTCTGATAGCGCCGGATTGGCCTCGACAGCACTGGTACCCACTACTGAGGAGTTTCATACGGGAGCCTCCATGGCCTCTGCCTTTGATTCCGCATCTTTTGTCTCAGGAGGACAATCGCTTCCTCAATGTCAAGATTCAGTCTCTGTATCTAACAGCCTGGCATATTCTGCTTTAGACCCTGGAGGGTCTCAGCTTCCACAACAAGTTTTGAATGTTATTTTGGAGGCCAGAAGGCCTAGTACAAGGAAAGTTTATGCTGATAAATGGAGGAGATTTTTTATTTGGAGCAAAGCGAAGGACTTTGATGTTTCCAAGCCTGATTTAAGTATTTCTCTTCAATATCTTACTGAGCTATTGGACAAGGGTTTGTCTTTCTCCTCGATAAAGGTTCATGCTGCAGCCATTTCTGCTCACTATGACTGTGACCCTCCTTTATTTTCTCATCCTTTGTTTAAGCAGTTTCTTAGAGGGCCAAAGAACATAAGACCCCCACGTAGAGCTCCTACTCCTGCTTGGGATCTCAATTTTGTGTTGGAAAAACTTACTCTACAACCTTTTGAGCCTGCAGCTACTGCTGAGTTAAAGTATTTATCATGGAAGACTGCTTTTTTGTTGGCCATTACCTCTGCAAGAAGGGTTTCTGAATTACAGGCCCTTATGGCAGTGGAACCTTTCCTGATTTTTCATAAGGATAGGGTATCTTTGCGTACTAATCCTTCCTTTATGCCCAAAGTGGTTTCTAGTGTGGCCTTGAACCAAACTATTCATTTACCTACTTTTTATGCAAACCCCCAAAATAAAGGGGAGAAGATTTTGCATACTTTGGATATTCACAGGCAGTTACGTTATTATTTGAGCAGAACCAAGGGGTTCAGGCAGTCTCAGCAGTTGTTTGTTTCTTTTGCTTTGGGTTCTCAGGGGAAACCTGTTTCAAAACAAACTATTTCAAAATGGATTGGGTTTTGTATTTCTTTCTGTTATTCCCATCATGGTAAGGAGGTTCCGGCTGGTATCAGACCTCATTCCACTAGAGCTACTGCCACTTCTACTGCTTTTCTAAGGGGGGTAGCTACAAAAGATATTTTGGAAGCAGCCACTTGGAGTTCAGTACATACTTTTTCCAAGCATTACCACCTTCCTCTTTATTCTAAGTCCAGGGCTGGATTTGCCTCTGCTATATTACAGGGCATTTTAGCAGCCCCTAATACTTTATGATTTTGCCATCCTCCCTTTACCTCTGCTTTGGGATTCTACCCATAAGTAAGGACTGCAGCAATGTGAGATGAAGAACATAGTACAGTTTTGTACCTACCATAAATGTAGATGTTCGAAGATCCACATTGCTGCAGTCCAATTTACCCTCCCTCCTTCCCCTCTGTAGTTTGGCATGGTAATATGGTTTGGGTGATGGTTGTTGTTGGGCCTGTTTTTGGGAGGTATCCTGTTTTTGGGCTGTGACCTTCCTTTTTAGGGCCTTCTGACATCTGGGGCAAGAAAAGACTGAGGATATGACGTCAGTCATGCGCTTTTATACCCTGACGCTCTGATGTCAGTTCTGAGCGCCCATGACCGACGTCAGCCTAATACTTTGGTATTCGGGCCGATCGAGGACAGCAGACTACCCATAAGTAAGGACTGCAGCAATGTGGATCTTCGAACATCTACATTTATGGTAGGTACAAAACTGTACTTTTCGCTGCGTACAAACCCCTCCTTCCTTCACAAGGTGTCCTCAGCAGCCAATATTAACCAATCTATAAATTTGCCAGTCTTCTTCCCAAATTTCCGAAATAAAGGTGAATATAGACTCCATTTATTGGACATCCATAGACAGCTTCGTTTTTACCTTCATAGGACTAAACCCTACCCAAAGTCGGATCAACTGTTTGTCTCATTTTCAAAACCATGTTTGGGCAAAGCAGTTTAGAAAGTGCCCTTAGCAAGGTAGATCACTCTTTGTATTGCACAAGTATACAAGGACAAAGTCTTATCTCCTCCTGGCTTACTGAAGGCTCATTCCACTAGATCAATGGCCACTACTGCAGCGTTCTGGTTAAAAATACCTTTAGATGATATCTGTGCGGCAGCCACTTGGGCCAATTCGCATACCAGTAGTATGGAATACCAGTACCTGGGGACTCTGTCCCATATGTGCAGAAAAAATGAAGTTAACTACTTCAGATGAAGAAGTTATGTACTCACCATAACGTTCCATCTGAGTAGTTAGACTTCATTCTTCTGCACCTTCCCTCCCTCCATCCCCCTCACTATTCAGGTCTTATCCTGCTTGGATTGTGGGTTACGTTGCTAGTTAGTGACAGCAAACTCGATCTGGGGTTAGTCAGGAGGAAGTGATGTATTATAGGTAGGGGAGGAGCTTGGAGCTCGGAGCTGATGCTTGTAAAAGTTTTGTTGGCTCAGATCCGAATCGGATCCGAATACCCATATGTGCAGAAGAATGAAGTCTAACTACTCAGATGGAACGTTATGATGAGTACATAACTTCTTTTTTTTTGCATATCTACATTTTATCATATGTGCCCCCTTGTCAAATTACTCTACATGATCCACACCAGCCTGGCCTGTAGTGTGTCTGGGAAAAGACTGATTTTAAAAATTGCCTTACATGCCAGACATTCATTTTGGCTATTCAGTGAAATGAGGGCAAAGCTGTTAACTGACTTTGCCAAGATTGCATCATTCAATAATTCAGGTGGAGACCTGTGGTCAAATTCTTTTTACAGCTCCTGAGTATTCTTTAAAGAAGTGTGTAAGCATGTATTTCAGCTAGGACATAAGACTAGACTCTCAGGATCAGTGTTTCCTCCACTCTGCCACTAAGCTATTGAAGCAGCTGGAAACTGTTCAGATTACTAGAGCATCATTTGCCCCCCCTCCCCCCATGTATGTAATACACACAGGCCTGTCTTATCCTCTTACATTTTTGTGAAGATGAGTTCCCCAGCACCAGCTTCCTGTTACACTGTTGACCTGGTGCCTGCCACACAAGCACTAAACCTTATGTTTGTTAGCAGTGCTCTAGCTCATCTTTATAGGAGCTAGTGAAGGATTGTATACTGGTTAGCTTCCTGGTCTGTGGCTGTCATTACCCCAAAACATTTCAGTGAGTAAATATGGAAAGAAGAAATTCAACTTAATTTCTTAATAGTATTGTCTTTTCTGAAAGACTGTTTGAAATTATTAGTATTGCACCCAGGAAAACAGATGTCCTCTATTAGCCCTTAGGTACAATTGAATGAGACTCTGACACCAGGCATCCTTATGTTATCTCCTTGGCCATTTTGTGACTTAGAGCCTTCAAATATTTGTTTCACTTGTTCATATCAGAGCTCTTCTGACATGAGTCTTAGGTCAAGCATTTGCTGGTTAATAATCTGTTTGCTGCATCTAGAAGAGACTTGTTTGGCCCTCTGTAGTCTGAGCTGTGCTAATGCCATGGTTAAGGCAGCAGGTTCATGCATGTTGTGCAGTAAGATCTGGCTGAGGCTGAATTTCTTTGAGAGAAGCTCAGGTAGTCTAACCATGAACCCCTTACAAGGCTGAAGTTATATCTGGCTTGACTTCTCAGTTTTTTTAGAAAGATATGTAGGATTGGGGTTAGAAGCAAGGGTGGGATTAAGGTTAGCCAAAGCGGTGTGCGTGACCTACCTTATTTGTGTGAAAACAGTGACAGTACCACTACGTAAGTAGTGTGTGTCTGTAAATTATTTATTTTATTTATTTTACATTTGTTAACCGGGGGTGTCTGACTGAGCCGAAAAGGTCCCTTTTTCAGCAGAGGCCCTGGGAGAAAAGCTCCACATAGAAAAATTACAGATACATTTAGTTATTTAGACATGATCAGTATACACGCACATTACAAAAGACATGTTTTTACAGTGGTATGCAGCACATCAACAGTTACAGTGGAGAGAACAAACAAAAAAAATATTAATTTAAAAATAAAGGTAATTAATAGATTTATAGTGTACAGCTGAAATTTGGAACATAGGTAGAATACATACATAGTACACAGGTACAGTACACACACTGTAGATTAGCCAGTATTTGTGAGTAAGATTGAAAACTATTATCAAGTACTCTAGATTAAGTATGTGTACCTTATCTGCTTTCACTAACCTGGGAAAGCAATCATGGCACTGCCAACTTTGCTTGAGATGTTGCCCGATGAGGTCTTTAAAGGAGTATTTGGACGATGTATTTTGAATGCTAGTTGGGACAGAGTTCCATCTTTTAGCCACTGAACTACTATATAGTGCATCTCCAAAGCTATTGTAGCTGTTGGTGACTTCTGGTAGTAGTTTGCTTGATGATCTAAGAGGCCTTTTGGTTGAGTGATGTTGTACTAGATTTTTGAGGGCAGGACACTTATTGGGGAGGTAATAGATCGAATGACAAATTAGTGGTAGTGTTTTTTGTTCACGTACAGTGAAAGAAAGCTGTTTTCTTTTTGTGATCACTGTAATTTTTTTCTTTTCAGTATGCTGTTGATGTACAGGAATCAATGTAATGTGCATTAATGTATGTCCTCCTATTCTCATGTTGCAGTTTTCCAAACTCTTGGGTTTCCCTCTCTTGCTACCCGAACGTCCAGCCAGTATACAAAAGCTTCTAGTCACTGCTAGGTGTGTGGGGATGTTTCATGTTGGCTAAAGGAACGTGAGCCATAAAAGTGACCTCTGCATGCACCAGACCTCAGAACTTCTCTGCCACCAGTCGAACATCAGCTGTTCCTGCCATACCAGCCGTCGGATCGAAAATTCTAAGATAAGTACCCCATTGGGGATGCATTGTTGTTTGGGTCAGTGCATGCCTGTGTGGGTTCATGTCATCGAGGAAGGGAAAGTGTAGGTGCGGTTGCCAGATTCCCCCATAAAGACTCCCACGAGCTTTGCCTTTTTTGGTTAGGGCCTACACACGACCATAAGTCCTGCGCCATCTGTCAGGCCTTCGTCCTGAAAACCCTGCACAGCCATCTGTACACGTTAAATATTTTTCTTGAGAATCAGCACCTCAAGCGCCTAGCTTTAGATATGGAGGGGCCGTCTGGTCAGCCCATTGAGCCACCCAAGAAAAAGGCCAAAATCGCTAGGTCTGAATCCGTAGCTGCACCTTTTCCACTTGACACTCCTCCTGTAGCCGATGTCAGCCTGGAAGAACGATTGGTTGCCGCTGATATGTAGAAGCTGCAGAACCCAGAGTGGAAAGCACATCCTCTGAGGTTATGCAGACGTCAGCTTCCAACAGCAAGGTGGAACCTCAGCTTGTATTAGCTACCCAGACAGATCCCTCCACTACTTCGCAGGTTACTGATCCCAGGCCTACCTTGGCTCTGACACCTGCTAGGCCTTCCCTTAAAAAGAAAGAGGAAAGGAAACCTGTTTCTCCCCCAGTAGAGAGCCAGCCAGATTGGCAGGCCTTTTCTCAGCATCTTTTCAATGCCTTTATGGCTCTAAGGCCTGCCTACACTCTTACCCTCCCCAGTGGCTCCTCCTGTGACGAGTCCTAGGCCTCTGGCCTTAGATACTTCCCAGGCTGAAGATGAGGAATCCTCTTATTCTTCCTCAGAGGATTTCCTTTCATATGTCTAACAATTGCCAGTCCCTGTTGGCTATGCCTCTCTGGAGGAAGAATCTGCAGAGGAAGATTCTCCAGCTGAGGATCTCACC
Organism: Protopterus annectens; assembly: GCF_019279795.1. Lineage (NCBI taxonomy): Eukaryota > Metazoa > Chordata > Ceratodontiformes > Protopteridae > Protopterus > Protopterus annectens. The sequence continues at coordinate 302,911,202 of NC_056749.1, forward strand.
TTTGGGGAGACCATTGCATAGACGAGGGAACATTTCAAATGGTACTCCTCTGAGATGACAGAAGTTTATTAAAGATATTATGAACTTCTTCAGATGGACTCCCCTGACCCATCAGCTGTACCACCAGTACTGCCAGCATTTCTCAATGCATTTAATGTAGCATCACTCAGTCCTGATTCTCAGCCTCATGCTCCCCGAAGGCCTGACAGATTTTATAAGGTCCTTAAGGGAGCTAAATTCCTTGTCAAGTGCCCTGCAGTGGACCCTGGCCCTCTTTCAATGTCAGCTGATAAGGCAGCATCTAAACTCCTTTCATCCTGCTCACTTCTCCCACAAACAAAGACAGCAAGGCCATGGAAAGTCTTGGGAATAAGGTATACACTTCGTCTACCTTGGCATTAGGGGCAATAAATTACCAAACCAGTATGTCTAGGTATGCCCTAGCCCTTTTGAAAAAAGCCACTAAACAACTGAGTGACATCCCAGACTCTCCTGCCAAGCTGAGATATCCAGTCTTGAATCCCTATCCTCTCAGGTCACTAAGCATTCCATTAAGTGAAGCTACGATGCTGCTGAAGCTTCTGTCAGGTCAGCTGCATCTGCATCAGTCCTGAGAAGATATTCCTGGCTAAGGTTACAGCTCTACCTGATGACATCAGGGCAGAACTCTTGGATGCACCTCTGAGCAACACAGCTGTCTTTAGGACAAAGGTGGCCGAGTTATTCAAAACTCTGCAACAAAAGGGGAAGGGGTTACAAGACCTAAAGCACCTATTTGTTTCTCCTGTCCCCAAATTCCACAGGAACTACCCATCAAAAATTATTCATCAGGAAGCATTTTGCCCCCATCCTTCCTTCCAGGGCTAGAAAGACTGCCACAAAGCAAACAACTCCTTCCAGGCCTGTCCAGACTACAGCCCAGAAGCCTCAATTTCAAGACAGGGCAGGTAGTCTGTGGCTACCTGCCATTCCTGCAAAAATGCTGTGACTCTATTCCCCTGTCCCAAAGACTTTCTCAATGTCTCACTGTTTGGAAAAACATCACCACAGACAGGTGGGTCTTATCCATTATAGAGGAAGGGTTATTTCATGACCTAGATGACAATTCTGTCCTTGAGGGGCATTCCACAGCCCCCAAGGAACATCTCCCTTTATTTCAGTCAGTTATAGACAGCCTCATTGCCCAGGGAACAATTCAACCTGTCCCTCTGACGTAGAATGGAAAATATTTCTACTCCAGTCTCTTCCTAGTTCCAAGGAAAGATAGCCCCTGTAGACCAATCCTAGATTTTTCCCACCTCATTCTCTTTCTGCAAGTGCCCACCTTTCGAATGTTCACTCTGCAAACCCTTTTCCTTTTGACCTCTGGGGTTCATAGCCACCTTAGACATCAAGGATGCCTACCTACACATCCCAATAAGGACCAATTCCAGAAGATACCTGCGCTTGTCTGTGGTCTCTTCACATTTTCACTTTTCAGCCTTGCCCTTCAGGCTTTCTACTGCACCAAGGGTCTTCAAGTGCTTGGCACCAGTGGTAGCCTTCTGCAAGACCCAAGGGATTCAAAATTTTCCTTGCCTAGACAACCTTCCCATTCAGGAGGACTGTACAGAATCCCTGCAACGCCATCTACAAACAGTAATTTCACTCCTGCAAGCACTGGGCTTCCAGATAAATTACCCCAAGTCCAACCTGATCCCCACTCAGGATCTAGTATTCCTGTAGTGCAGGATAATGATAGATGTCATGAGGGCTTTTCTACCACCTCAAAAGGTGGAAAACTTAAGGGACTACCTGCTCACTGTCCTTCAGGCCACAGACTTGACTGCCAGGCAGTACCTCAAACTCTTGGGTCACATGGCATCGACCATTCCTATGCTGGCATTAGCGAGGCTCCAAACGAGAAAGCTACAATGGTACCTAATGTCTATATGGGCTCAGCACACTCATCCTCTAGAGTATAAAATCCCCTTCTTGCCTTGCCTTGCCTCAAGAAAGAGATTCAGTGGTGGTTGAATCAAGTGAACTGCAACCCAGGACTACCCTTACAGGCTCTCTTGCAAGTACAGGAGATGTACACGGATGCCTTATATCTTGGGTGGGGAGTAGCTGTTGGCTCCCTAAGAGTCCAGGGCACTTGCCAGGACTCCATCAAACAGAAGCATATTAATATCAGAGGGATGAGAGCAATTCTTTTGGTCATTAAGGCTTTCCAACACACACTGAAACAAGGCCCACTGAAATTGTTCACAGACAACACTACAGTTCTGTGGTATGTGAACAAGCAGGGGGGAACAAAATCCTACTTGCTATGAAGACTAGCTCTCCAAGTGTGGGAGCTTGCCACAAAACAGGGAATCATGCTACAGGCAGTGTGTATCCCTTCAGAACAGAATACTCACGCAGATACCTTAAGCAGGTCCATGTCACAGTTCCATAAATGGATGCTCCACAGGGATGTGTTCTTGGACATATTCAGAAAATGGGGTACACCTCAGATCTGTTTGCCTCCCCTATGAACCGACAACTTCCATCTTTTTGCACCAGGCTGTCCAATCCTCTGGTGAGGGCAACGGATGCCTTCTCAATCTCTTGGAAGGGGTTGTTTCTGTATGAACTCCCCCTTCCCACTACTCAAGAAAGCCCTACTGAAAATTCAGCAGGACAGACCAAAAATCTTGTTGGTGACACCCTTTTGGCCAAGACAGCACTGGTTCCCCCTCCTTCTGCATTTAGTCAGGGACAATCGCCACAAGTTACATCACAGAGTGGACCTTCTCACACAGGACAAGAGATCTCTAATCCATCCCTACTTACAATCTCTGAACCTCCCCCTGTGGGTGATAGAATTCTGCTCCCTTACAGACACTTCTACAGTGAGGACGTGCTCACAGTCCTGCAGGAGGCCAGGAAACCTAATACTAGGAGATCTTGTATATCTAAGTGGAAAATATTTTCCATCTGTTGTCTACAAAGACAGTTGGACCCCTTCCAGGGTGATGTCCCTTTGATACTGTCTTACTTGTGTGAACTCTTGCAGACAGGGTTGGTGTACTCCTCCATTAAAACCCACCTGGCTGCTATTTCAGCTTGTCTGCCTCTGGAACCCCCTTTGGCTTCCAGATTGCCTGCAAAGTTCATAGGTAGGTACTAGGCTATCGGCCCAAGGGCCTACATAAGCCTAGCCAGCAAGGTTCCATAGCTTATGCCACCCAAGAAAGTTATTTGCCTGTGCCACTGTCCAGCAGAGACACAGAAGTGATCCCCAGGGTGTATTTCCTATTTCCCATCCACTCATCAAGATTTTTCTTGAAGAGTGCTAATGAAGAACTTTGCTTGACATAGATGGGTAGCTTGTTCCAGAGTATAGGAAGTCTCTGGGACAGGAAAGTAACATTCCAGCGTGTCCTGTTTATTGTGGTGACAATGTTTAGGTCCCTAGAGCCATGTAGCTCGGAGGGATTGGGATTTCTTTAGGTGTAGCTCTGGGTTTGACATAGGCTTTATATGTTAGGCAGAGATCACCTCGGAGTAGGCGATATGCTACGGAGTAAAGCTGGAGTTTTTTGAGGCGGTCAGTGTAGGGCATTTGTTTGAGGCCAGTAATCCTCTTTGTGAGGTACTTCTGTGGCCTTTCCAGCTGCTGCAGATGTCTTGTGAGGTACATTCCAAAAGGGGCATTGTACTCTATAATGGGTCTAATGAGTGACGAGTAGAGGGGAACAATGACCTCTTTTTTCCTGGATGAGAACCCTTTTATTATGAGGTATGCCACGTAGAAGGACTTCCTAACTACTGTGGTGATGTGACTATCAAAGGAGAGACTACTGTCCACTTGGGTCCCAAGGTCTCTTATCACGCATTCGGTGTTAAGTAGATTGCTGCATATGTGGTAGTTCATGGGTGCAGTTTTTACCAAAGGGGATGACACTGCACTTTTTGGCATTGAGCTTGAGGCCATGGCTGTGACACCAGGCGTCTGTCTCAGTGAGGCCCTTCTGTAGGAAGTCCACATCATTTGGGGACTTGACTATGGCTCCTAGTTTGCAGTCATCTGCGAACTTCGTTAGCCAGAGGCCTTCTGTGTTAGCCTGTACTTCAGAGGAGTAGATACCAAACAGGAGTGTTCCCAGGATGGAACCCTGTGGTACTCCACTTGTCACTGATTTGAGGTCAGATTTGGAGTCTGCAGCTTTTACAGTGTGGGTTCTGTCAGTGAGCCAGTTGGCAACCCATCTTGTGACGTAGGGATTTATACCTAGTTTAGTGAGTTTAGCTATAATTCCAGAATGGGGGATGGTGTTGAAAGCCTTGGCGAGGTCAAGATAGGCTGTGTGAACCACCTTACCCTCATCCACAGCTTTAGTAACTGCCTCAAAGAAGTCAGTCAGGTTCAGGAGGCATGATCTGCCTTTCACAAACCCGAACTGGGTGGGATCCAGAGTTTGGAGGTTACCAATGTCTTTGTTTATGAGTTCCATGATGATACATTCCATGGCCTTGCAGACCAGGCTCGTCAGGCTAATAGGTTGATAGTTCCTGGGATCAGTGGTGGCTCCCCCTTTGTGGAGTGGGATAACTGTTGCTGTGCGCCATTCAGTGGGCACAAAGCCTGATGCAAGGCCATTATTGAACATGGTGCTTTAGTGGGGAGCCAGTTTGTTCTGAATTTCGTGTAAAACGCAGCCTGGGATTTTGTCCGGTCCCATGGATGCTGTGTTTTTGGCTTTAGAGAGTGCAGCTTTTACCTGCATCGTTGTGATTACAGGGACTCTGCATTCTTCCTGTATAGATATGGGCCATTTAGGGGGTGAGCGGGGGGGTAAAGTTAGCACTGAACCTATCTGCCAGGATGTTGGCAATATCAGTTGGTTCTGTAATTTTCATGCCTTTGTGCTGCAACTCAGAGCAGATCTGGGTGTTGCCATCTAGATTATTGACATAGCTATAGAATGCTTTGTGGTTGTCCTTGGATTTAGTGACGATTTTGTTTTCATAGCTAGCTTTGGAGGATCTTATAAGGGATCTCAGCTTCTTACTGAGGCTGACCAGGGAGCGCCTCCAGTCATGGGATTTTACTCTTTTGCAACAGTTTCTTCCTTCTGTTGTACAGTTTGTTTATGGCAGGGGACCACCAGATTGGCTTCCGTTTTTTGGAGGATAGCGTCTTGGTTCTGTTTGGGATAGCACGATCCATGCGCTCGTGTAAGTGCTTATAGAGTGCATTTGTGTAGGATTCAGCAGTTGTAACTGTATTGTCCATCTGCATGGGTGTCATGAAGTTCACCACTTCTGTCTTAAGAAGCATGAAGTTGGCTTTGGAGACATTTTTTTACTGTGGTTTCTTTAATGGGGAGTGGGGGCGGGATGTGAATATCAAGGGTGATAAGCTTATGGTTGGATCGGACCAACAAGGAGTTGACTTCTGGTGTGGAACACCAGTCATGTTGGTAATGACTAGATCTAGGATATTGTTGCCCCTGGTGGGGGTGTGGATAAGTTCAGGGCCGGTGCTAGTATTTTGGGGTCCCCCAGCAAGTTTCAAGTTGGGGGCCCTACCCAGGAGAATATAAAAAGTGTGACCATATTGCCATCACGCCTCCTTCTGTATCAAGCTCATGAAGCACCATTTAACAATCACTGTGTAGTATTATTACATTCAGACCATTAAAAAGACTTGAAATGTCAAGGTACACACTGGCTGGCATTTAGTACCAATATTACATTATAACAAGCCCCTGTACCACAGTAAGGTAGCCACTCATAATGGTACACACGCACACACACTGACTGAGACTGCGCAGTGGTGCGTCAGTTAACTTTGTTGACCCCCCCCCCCAGCAAGAGGTTCTCTGGTTCAATTCTCAACTAGGGTGCTTTCTGTATGGAGTCTGCATGTCCTCCCTGCGTTCATGTAGTTTCCTCCCACATTCTAAGGACATGCTTCTGCAGCATTTCTCCCTGGGCCTCTGCTAAAAATAGGCTCTGTCCTAGTCGGACTTTCCCGGTTAACAAATGTTAAATAAATAAAATTTAGTACCAATAAATTATGACAAGCCACTGTACCACAGCAAGGTAGCCACACACAGAGGTTCCACACACTGACTGGCATTTAATACGAATGTTACATTACGACAAGCCCCTGTACCACAGCAAGGTAGCCACTCACAAATACACACACACACACACACACACACACACACACACACACACTGACTGGCATTTAGTAGTAATATTGTTACATTATGGCAAGCCTCTTTACAGCATCAAGGTAGCCAGTTCTGCAGAGGTACACAAAGACACCCACACAGACTCCCACACACAGGACAGAGACACGAGGCAGACAGTTATACAGACTTGCAGACAGGACATAGACACCCACACATGATGGACAGCACTACAGTAAGACTGAACATTAAGAATTTAAAATACTGGGCTTATGAACTAATAATGATGCTAGAATAAGATTTTGCAGTAGCATGCATTGTGTGACCCCACATTTTTGAAGAACAGACCAAAACTAACAAACATCTGGACATTGTGCAACATTCTCACAGCCCCTACCAACCTCCTAACCTCTCAGCATAATTCCAAAGCTGAAAATAACTGCACACCAAAGGTGTAACATCAAGGATAGTTACAAACATTGCTATGATAAACTTAGAAAGATATTAGAATAACAGGGATTGCATTAGCATTCATTACAATAATCAGTACATTCTGCAGAACTCTTGTAGTCCCCCCAAAAGTCTCAGCACAATTCAAGAGGCGGTACAAACAAAAAAAAAAAAAAAACAAGACAAGGACGTAACATTAGGGGTTTTAAAACATTGTGGTTATGAACTAATAAAGATGGTAGGGTGGTAGAATAACATATTTTCCAGTGGCATGCATTGTGTGAATTCACATTTTTGATGACTAACAGACCAAAAATACAGGTCAAACATCTAAACATTGTGCAACATTCTCACAGCCCCTACCCCTCTCGTCTAACCTCACAGCTTAACAATTCCAGACAAAGCCCCCCCCAAAAAAAAGAAAATGCAAAACAAAGGCATAACACCAGGGATAGTTTGAAACTTTGCTGTGATCAACTTTGATAGTAGAACAGGGGTTGCACTGGCATGCATTAAGACATCAGTAGCTTCTGCAGAATTGTCACAGCCCTTACTCCCCCAGTATCTCAGCACAATAAATCTGGATGAAGTGAAAGTAAAATAACACAATTGTACACAAAACAAAAATGCAATATTGAATATTCTTATGCGACTAGATAAAAAAACTACATCAAATCTGGACATTAATTACAAACAAACCTTCCTTCCTAAGACTCTTAGCAGAAGAATTCTGGACAAAGATAAAATAAAACTGTTACAACCACAGCCCCTCACCCCCCCACACACACACACACAAATCATCTTGGTGTAACAGCTCTGCAGAAAAAAGGTTATACAATCCTCTCCCTAGGATGCCCCCCCCCCCCAGCAAAAAATAAAATTAAAAATAAACCCAGCAACTTACCTTTTCTGCAGTTGATAGAAGGCTGCTACTAATCCTCTGCTTGCTTCTACTATACACAGACCAGACCTGTTCAGCACTTTTTAATTGCCTTCAAAAGGACAGTTTTTCAGATCTTTTAGAAATTGCCTTTACAAGGGCAGTTAAAATAGAACTGCTTTGCTGGTCCCAATGTCGTTCCAGCAAAACCTGTATCCTCCATCCATCCTCACAGCATACCTTTGAACATCTTAGCATGAAAAATCTGGACAAAGCCAGAAATAATAGGGGTACAAAGGCTAAAAATAGGGACACTTTTTAAATATTGCGTATATAAACTTACAAACTTGCTTTCAGACTTCGCTTTAGCATACATTTTTCTGAAGGATATAAAGTCTAAAACTTAAATGTATCTGCTATTTTTTTGTGACTTCAGTACTCATTACTGTATAAGAAAACCACAAATTTTATGCAGAATAAACCAAAAATATAAAGCAAAAATCTGAATATTCTTAAAAATCTGGGCAGTTCAGATATTTGCCTAACGTCGACAATCAAAAGAACTGACCCAACAGTAATTAATGTTTCTCTGAAATGCACAAATGCCTGCTCCTGCTGTTAAGTAAAAGTTAACAACATCGTACCTAATACCTGCAGCCAACCATTAAGCAATCTCCTGCCATTTTTCTAAAATGTAATCACAGTGTGATTTAGTATATTCAATGACAGTGTGACAGACCACATATTAAGGTAAACCCAATCAGGAAGCTAGAACTTGCTTCTTGATTTCTACAGCCAATTAGATCCCTTGCTTCACTGAAGCGGACCTGATTGAGAGCAGCTAACAAGTAAAGCAAGGGACCTGATTGGCTGCAGCCATCAAGGAAGCAAGTTTTTTCAGGGGGGGAGCGGAATCGCGCAACGGCGCTGCCGAAATGAACGAGGCGCCAAGCAAGGAGTGGAAGCGATTTTGAAACCCGCGGCTGCTTCATATAGGGGCCCTCATACGTGGGGAGATAATCGGGGGCTCCCTGCGGCCGCAGATTTGGCAGGTGCCTAACGCCTACTATGGATAAGTTGATCTAGGGCATTGGAGTTTATGAATTCTAGAAAGCGTTGAGCTAAGGAGTTGGTACACAAGTAGTTTTCTCAGTTAATGGTGGGGTAATTGAAGTTGCCCATTATTAGGGTGTTTGGTTGAAACCTAATATTTTCCAGTACATCGAGAAAAGAGGAGTGGGAATCCTGGGGCATAGTGGGGGATCTGTAACAAGCTACAATTTGGATTGCAGTTTTGCCCAGAGTTAGTTGCACTTGGATAACTTCGGATGCATTATGCTGAGCAACTAGCCTGGAGGTGTGGATATTCTTAATGAATATGGACACACCTCCGCTTTTGGTGTTTCAATCCAGGTTACATGGCCGAAAAGTGTGGTATGAGTTATAGCCTGGTAGTGCAGGAGTGCTCTCTGGATCCTTGAACCAGGTCTCAGTCACTGCACAGATATCGATGTTCTCCATTTTAAGGAGTGCCTCGAGTGAGTGCATTTTGAGATTTAGACTTCTAGCATTGAATAAGGATTACCCTCAGTTTTTGCTTGCCTGTTCCTGTTATGGTGAATTTGTTATTTGAACCCTGCCTAAAAAAGGCACTGTAGGGGCAGCAAGAGCCTTAGCCAGTGTCCGGAATCCCAGGGGTGACAGGTGCAGGCTATCTGTGGCAAAGCATCATGGTCTGTCGACCATGTCATCCCAAGCAGACGGATACTGGATCCCCTTAGAATGACACCAGAAGCTTAGCCAATTGTTGAAGTCAATCATTTTGTCCTTGTACTGTGGTATCATTCTGGATGATGGCAGAATGCTACTCAGGGCTAGGGTCATACCTGCCTGGGCTACAAGATCGGAGAGCTCTTCCATGTCTCTTCATGTAGTCCAGGGAGGTACGTCTCAGGTCATTCACACCAACATGGACAATGACAGAGTCATATTTCTAAAGGAAGTGCAGCATCTCAGGCATCCCAGGAAAACCATCCCACCCCCCAGGACCTGAATTATGTTTTGGAGAACCTCACAGTGGCCCTCTCTAAACCACCTTCTATGTCTTCTCTGAAGCACTGCACTTGGAAAACAGTATTCCCAGTGCCCTTGATATCAGCTAGAAGAGTGTCCGAGTTACAGGCTGTCATGGCCATTACCCCTTTCCTCATCTTCCACAAAGACAGGGTAACCCTTAGGACCAACCCTTCCATCATGCCCTGGGTGGTCAATGAGCTATCCTTAAACCAAGCTATTCACCTGCCTACCTTTTTTTTTCCCATCCTCAGAGTGACAGTGAGAGAGTCTTACATTTTCTTGATGTGCACAGACAGCTTAGGTTTTACCTAGACAAGACCAAGTCTATCAGAAAATCAGACCAGTCATTTGTCTTCTTTCACCCTGCAGCCCTGGGGAAGGCAGTGACAAAACAGACTATTTCAGCCGGGTTTCCAGGGAAATTTTATTCTGCTATGCACACCATGAGAAATCCTTGGGGTCCAAAGTTAATGCACACTCCACTAGGGCTGTGGCTTCATCAAGAGGTTTCTTTAAGGGATTGGACACTGCCACCATTTTAGAGGCAGCTACATGGACATCTGTCCACACCTTTACCAAACATTACAAATTGGACCAAATTTCCAAATCCAGTGCTGGATTTGCTAGGGCAGTCCTCCATGAATTTATAGAGAATAGTTCCAAGACGCCACCTCTTCTTCCCATTGAACTTTGGCACTCACCCAAGAGTCTGAAATACTGCAACATGAGAATAGAAGGACATAGAATAGTTGTGTAAAATCTTACCATAACCATAGATGCCCTTCTCTTCCATATTGCATTATTCCTTCCCTCCCTCCTTGCCCTGTTTTTCCCCTTAAACGGTCTCTTCTTGAATGTTACTGGACTTGCACAGTTTTTTCTGGGACTGTGGACCGACTGTGGCGCTCAGTTCTGAGGTCTGGTGCATGCAGATGTCACTTTTATGGCCCACGTTCCATTAGTCAATGTCAGATGTCCCACGCACCTAGCAGTGACTAGAAGCGTTTGTGTACTGGCCAGACATTGGGTAGCAAGAGTGGGAAACCCAAGAGTTTGTAATACTGCAACATGGAAGAGAAAGACATCTATGGTTATGGTAAGATTTTACACAACTATTCTTTCTGCATGTCAACAGTTAATATCCTACACAAATAATGATTTTTTTAGCAAATATCCTATATTCAGGCATGTATATTTAGCTGAACAGAGTTACACAACTGAACTGATTGTTTTCCAACTTACCACTGTATTAGGGAGTCACATGACTATGTTACAAAGATTGCCAATTGGTGGCAGTAAGACAGTTTTGTCTTCTAGTGCTAGCTAATAACATTTGAAAACAATGTTTCTAAATTTTATTCGATTGTCGTCTTTGTTATTGCATCTCTTATTCTCAGGCTGGAAGGAGGACGCTCCATAAAAAGTTGTTTTGGGCATATGCTAAAGCACCATAGAATTCTATAGATTCGATCACAGCTGATTTTCTGGATGTGACATTTGCTAGCCATACTACCCTTTTTTACCTTTTGTACTGTTTTATATTATCTTCTGTCACCTAGTCAAACCCTTTGGCAGAATTCATTGCTAAAATATTTCATAATCTAGGAAAAATGGCTACCTGAACCCAAGTTGGTCATAAATGCAAAAAAGGATTATGTTTAATCCTGAAAAAAAATTGCAAAATTCAGATTGTAATGTTTTGTGTCTGAACCCTACTGTAAAACAGTCAGTTTTACTGAATTAGTTTGGAGTCCTCATAGATCACTGACTTAGATGTGACCACCACATGGATTGCACAATACATAAAACTAATTATGATTTCTGTAGCATCCCTAATTTTTTAAACACCTCTTACAGAACAAGTCATACAGGCAACTGTAAATCTGTATTACTCAGCTTGTTATATGCATTTATTTCCATTTCTCGTCAATATTCAAAAAGCCCTCCTCTACAATCTTGAGCAAAACTGTAGTAAAATAGCAACATTTGCTGCTAACCTACAGAATAAAACTCTTCATTCAGAAGTTCTTCATAAGGTGGAATGGCTAGACTTTACTAGTCCCCACTCAGAATAGTGCAGGTTATTCTTTATAAGCCAAGCAAAAGACCGTTGGCATCAGATGTTGGTCAGTTACACACTCCCACCAGACTAGATCCAAATGTCAAAATCAGCTACTTAATATCAAGTTAACCAACCACTTTGGAAATTCCCTGCACACAGCTTATGGAGCAAAGTCATATGTCCCTACCAAATGATGACATGTGAAAACAAAATTAAAAAAATAAATAATTAAAACTTAATCATACTTGGATATGTCAGCAGTGTAGGCACAACTGACCTAAAGTTTTAACTATATTATTTAGAAATTGTCATCTGTTAGTAAAGAAGCTGCTGCTTTACACTTATTTCCTTCTTATATCGTTTGTATTATGGTCTGTAATTTTCCAAATGTACGATATTTGATGGTGCTAAGTGCTACTCAGAAACCTAATTTCTTTTTGCATCCCGAGTATGTAATGCATATGTCACAAATCTCAGTATTTTCCTGATGAGCCTTCAGGACATTTGTTACATGCATATTTCCAAGTGTTTTGCAGCTGTTAAAATGTTCTCTTATACTAAAAAAAAAACAATCATATGTAGTTTCATATGAACTTTGCATCATGTTGCTATTGTCCAAGGCCTCCACTTCAAAGAACTATTGAAGCTCAGTTGAGCTATTCATTAACAAATTCAAATAAATACGAGTGAATCATTATGTGATGAGAAGGTTGAATGTGTGACTTATGATTCAAATTGAGACTGGAAATGTAAAGCATGAGTGAATCAAATGCACTTGGTTTATAGTGTTTGTGAACCAGAGAGCATCACAAAGTAATATGAATTTACATGTTGATATATTGTTGGGCACCTTCTTCCTACAAAGTAGAAGTGTGGAATGTATGAGTGAAAAAATTGAGGTTTGTGACATTTTGAAGTATGCCTTTTGTTAGTCATTCTGAGATCTGGATTGTTATTGAATAGTAAAGACTATAAAGTCAGACACTGTGGTTGGTTACTTTCATTGTAAGTATATGAAATCAAAACTGTCTATGCCCAACTTTGATTTCTGGAATTTAAATCCAAACTAAACAGGGTAACCCTTCCTTCTTTTTTGATTCATCATCATTCACCAGTCTAATTTAGTGTGTTTTATTTTTTTTTTTTTACTTCTGCGCTTATTCAGGTTACTGTCACGTTTGGACAAAGCTCTAGCATTTAACTCAACAGTACCCAGAGTAGTTAATGTTTACCTTTCAAGCCTGTTCCTGGTAACACATTGAAAACCCATATAGGTGTGTCAACATTTTCAGCTTTGTTCCAGTGGTTGCACTCAAATAATTAAAAAAAATATTTCAAGAGAAAGTGAATTAATTAAAATAAAAAAGCAGGTTAAAATTAAAATAGAATCTATCAGTGCTGTAATAAAATATTTGAACATTTATAAAATGTTTATTTTAGTTTTACCTATTAAGTATCACTTTAATTACTTTCCCTTTAGAAAGCTTCTGAAGAGTACATTTTTGTAAGAATGTACAAACGGAGTTGGGTGAGTTGGCACTCTGGTAGTGTTAGGAGAAATCACTTTTAATTTCTGCTTGTCACTTGCCAAGCAAACTCCCCAAAAGTTGTGTATATTTTAATGATATTTAACATAACTATCCCACTTGCTTTTAGATGACGTTTTGAAATGCATTATAAAAGCTAAGTTACTTCACTTCCTGGTATAAAAATAGTCTTGCCACTTTGTTTTGTTGTACCTCCAGAAAGAAATCCATTAATTTCGCAAGGGCTCAGGAAGACTAGCGGTTAATTTCCCCTTTTTTTTTCTTTCTTTTAATTCCTCCAAGTCTTTTGGGTTTCTAATACCATGACGGGAATGGACCCCATTCCTAAGTCAAAGTACGATTAAAGTTCATGAATTAGTATTATTTTAATCTTTGATGTTAGCTAGAAGTGCTCTTCGCAGTACCCGCAGTGTGCCCAGTAATGAAGACTCCTGCCATTTGTATGGGGTTATATATATATTGGTAACATGTTTAAGTACAATTGTAGATTTTTTTGTAAGATCCCATTGACCCATCTACTATTGGAACTGTCTGGGTATCTTTCTTCCACATTGCTGTTATTTCTGCCTGCAAATCCTGATATTTATGACTTTGTGTCTCTGTATGCAACACACTGTAGTCACTGGGTGTGGCGATTTTCATTGATCAATGCTACTTTTGTGTTCTTTTCTTGTACCACTATATCCAGTTTTCTAGCATCTGTCTTTTGAACTGTTGGTAATGGATGATCCCATGTGATGTAGACTTCATCATTTTCTATGATGCTTTGTGGCTCATGTTTCCATTGTTTTTCAACCACTTCAATACCATAATGTTTGTACAATCTCCAGTGCAACAGGCTCGCCACATTATTATGCCTTTCAGTATACAGTCCTTCTGCCATTAGTATGTCACAGCCAGCAACTAGGTCTGCAACTGTTTCCAATTCTATTTTACAAAACCTACATTTGTCTGTTTCTCCCACATGTTCAATGGACTTTGAAAACCAACATGTACATAGCCCACTGTCTTGTGCTGCCAATATTAACCTTTCATCTCTTGGTTTGAATTTGCTTCTCCTTAACCATTCATGTGTTAATTCATGATCAGCATGAGGTTCTTCCAGAAGTTTTCTATATTTGCAACTATATTTATGCATTTTCCACATTTCTTGCCTTCTCATCTTACATTCTTTCTTTTGTTTTTTAGCACATTCAGTTGCTGCCTGTTTTTTATCCACTTGTAGTTTGATTTCCATTTCTGCTTATTCTCCTCATGTTTCAAAACTTTCACTACATTTGTGTCATGTGAGGTAAGCAGATGTGTGTGGAGTCCCACGACTGCAGATCTGTACATGTAATCAGTTTCAATTAGACCCATCTCTCTTTTGTAATGAGGAATGTATAATCTTGGTATGCACTGATTTTTTTATAAATTATTTGGCGAGCATGAAGCATCCTTCTTGTTTTCATACCTAATCTGTCCAATACGTTTTGGGGCCAGTTAATCACTCCAAAACTGTAAGTTAGGACAGGAAGAGCAAATTGGTTTGTAGCTTGGATTTTGTTCCTAGACGTCAACGCTGTTTTCAGGATTACTTTGTCTTCTAAAGTACTCCTTACTAAGTTTTATTCACATTTGTTCATGTTGTATTGTTGATCATTCATCAATTCCCAAATATTTATACACTCCCTCTTGCTCAAGTTCTTTTTTTATCACATTCTTGTCCTAAACTGATGTTTTTTTGGTGCTGCTGTTTTCCTGCTTTAAAGGTTGCTTTTGCACATTTATCAAGACCAAATGACATTCTTATATTATCTGAAAAAGTTTTGACAACTTGCAGTTGTACTTTCAGTTCCTCATCTGATGAGCTGTATGGTTTCAAATCATCAACAAAGAGAAGATGGCAAGTCTTTACACTTTATTGTTTTCTAGGAGCCAAATTATAGCCATGGCCTAAGCTGTTAAGTAGACAACTTAATGGGTTAAAGGCAAAGCAGAATAGCAGTGGTGACAGAGAGTCACCATGAAATATCCCCTTTTGAATTTTTATCCCTGGAATAATAATTTGTCCTTTATCATAGCTTAATTGCAAGGTGGTCTGCCACTGTTTCATGGTCACTGTAATGATGTCGATCAGTGTAGGGGGTGTATCTTATACATTTTTAAGCACTCTTTTATCCATGAATGTGGGATACTGTCAAATGCTTTTTTGTAGTCAATCCATGCCATAAATAAATTCTTCCCCTTTTTTACAGTTCTCCATTATGACTTTATTTAACAGCAAATGATCCTTTGTTCCATATGACTTTTTTATTGCCCTTTTGTTCTATTGCCATAATTGAGTTTTCTTCTAAATGACTATAGACTCTGTCGGCATCAATTCCAGTGTATAGTTTATACGTCGTCGGAAGGCAAGTTATTGGCCTAGAATTTTTAGGGTAGCTTGCAGGTTCACTCTTAAGTAGGAGTGTTGTTTTCCTGTTAGCCAGGTGTGTCTGTTTGGGATGCGCAAATAAATAGTTCTTACTCATGGCTAAATCTTCATGCAAAGATTTTTAATACTTGTAACCAGAAGTTAGATACTGCATCTGTGCCTGGAGTTTTCCAATTTGAGGCTTTTCTTAACTTTATTTCAATGTCTCTGGCTGTTGCTTCATCCCATTTAATATCCTGTACCTTTAAACCTTTTATTCTTTCTTTTAATTCTTCTATCCATTTAGCATCTGTATGTTCCACAGGATATTTATAGACACTTCTCTAAAATGTATCTGTTTCTTCTTTTTTTTTGGTGGTTGTTCAATTCCTTTTACTTTGTTTCCCCATTTGAGTTGAAGAGGCAGATTAAAACCAATGCCTGTGAATCACCTGGGCTTAATGACAGAATGTCTGTGGGACCTTTGCTTAAGTTAAAATCTGTGAATTTTTTTATAATTTATTACTTGTTTTTTGGATTTTATATTTTACATATTTTTATGCTGTTGTATCGTTTTATATAATCTTGGTTTTAAATAACTGAGTTTTGTTTAAGAGCTCATTAAGGGAGTTGTCCCTATGTGAGTGTTTTACCAATGAGAGGGGAGAATTGTGTATTTGAAGTCGGTGATTTCTTTGTAATTTTATTCTGAAGAAGTCTGACATTTATTTTAGATGAAAGCACTTAATAAATATCTGTGGAGTGCCTGTGCCAAAACTCTTGTTTTCTGCATCATTTTCCTAACCTGAGGAAATTGCCAATCTGCTAGCTGACAGATTTGGCAATAACTTCACCCCCCCATCTCCTCCAGCCGTACCCCAAAACATTCCTGACACCAGTCCTGTGCTGAGTATCTCAAAGAACAGGTCATTCAAGCACTCTCCAAGGCCAAAACCACAGCCTCTATGGGACCAGATAACATCCCAGGTTGCTTTGCTAAACAATCTAAAACAAGACCTAGTGGAACCCCTTGGCACTCTCTTGAACCATAGCCTGAGCACTGGCTTTGTTCCAGCAGAGTAGAGAACACCAACAGTAATCCCCTTGCACAAAGGGAGCGCATCAACCAACACAGGAAACTATCAACCCATAAGCCTAACCAGCCTTATCTGCAAGGCCATGGAAAGAATCATAACAGACTTTATCAACAAGGGTGCAGGCTACCTTCAAACTCTTGATCTGACCCAGTTTGGTTTCGTCAAGGGTAGATATTGCTTATTAAACCTGGTGGACCTCTTTGAGAATGTCAACAAATCCCTGGATGAGGGCAAAGTAGTGCATACCCCCCATCTTGGTTTAGCCAAGGCTTTTGACACAATCCCTTACTCTGGGATCATTGAGAAGCTCTCCCAGCTGGGGAATAACCCATATGGCACTAGATGGGTAGCCAGATGGCTCACCAACGGAATGCACACTGTCAAAGTTGAGGAGTCCATCCAGCAGTAGATCAGATTCCAGTGGGGTACCATAAGGATCCGTGCTAGGCCCTGTACTGTTTGGAATCTATTTCTCTGAGGTCCAGGCAAAAGTAGATGGCCTGTGGCTTACCAAGTTTACAGGTGACTGCAAACTGGATGTAATTGTTGAGTCCCCCAACGATGTAAACGTATTACAGAAGGTGCTGACACAGACACATGATTGGTGCCAGAGTCACAGACTAAAACTAAGCACAAAATGCCTCATTATCCCCTTTGGCAAAGAAGTAGCCCCTGCTAATTATGATATAGATAGCACCTCTCTAAGTTCAAACCCAGTGGTACAAGTCTTGGGAACACAGGTTGATAGCAATCTAAACTTCAATCACCATGTGTCCATATTGGTAAGGAAAGCCTTCTACATTGTGCATCTCATAAATAAGGACATTTTATCCAAGACTCAGGAGGTTATAACTCCGCTGTACTCAACCCTTAATCAGGTCACTAACTGAATACAGTGCGCCCTTCTGTATGCATCTCACCAGACACCTGCAGCAACTGGAGAGACCACAGAGGTTTCTAACCAAGAGAATCCAGGGCCTCCAAAACATGACTTGCATGAAAAGACTGAAAGCCTTGTCACTGTACCTTGTGTTGTACAGGCTGTTGAGAGGCGACCTGTGCCTGGCCTACAGAGCAGTCTGTGACTCTGCCCTAATAGAAATGCTGCACATCCGCAAATCAAATGGGACAGGAGTCGCTTGCTCCAGGGATCTCAACCTAACCTGTGGCATTAACAGAACATTTTGGAGAGACCGATATGTCTCCTAGAGATTGCCACTCCTCTGGAATAAGCTCCCACTTCACATGATGCAGAGATACTCTACCCTATTTAAGAGCATCCTTGACAGTTAGATGAGTAATGCTAAATTCACCCCATGGACAGAGATAGTTGGTGCTGATCATAGACTTGCTCTGCTAACAGTGACCATCTAACTATGGTCAATTAAGGTACGTGGGTTTTTACACAGCTAGGCTTGTAAAGGCCCTATGACCATTAGTTTAGTATCCTCCTCTGAAGGTATCTCTCAGAATATTTGCATATTTACGTAGATATTGAGGAAAATATGAAAATGCCACATTATATATATATATATATATATATATATATATATATATATATGAAAAACATACATCTCTGTACTAGACAGATGTCATGTATCTATGGTAAACTGAGACTTTACTGGTAATGAAATGAAAATAAAGAAGTCATAATAATAAATTAATACACAGTAATATAAGCTTTCAAGTGTTACCCTGCAATGTTGTCAAATTTATGCAAGGTTCTCTGTACTTAAATAATAGTGTACCTCATTTCATAATGCATATTTATGAACAACATATATTTTAGCTGTGTTTGTGTAATGTTCAGAGCTTTCTTACACATGTTGTTTTCTGCAAATGTGAGTCATGATCAACATAGGCATTATATGAGTTACAACCCTAGATATTAAAAATAGGCAGTTTTTCATAGAGTGTTGTAAACCAGTATAATTTAATTTCCCATGACCAAAATCACAGATTCGGTGCATCTTTCTTTCACCTCCTTCAGCTGTGTCTTGATGCCTGACACTTGTATCATTCCTACCCTATCAATGAAATATTAATGCAAATATGAAAAATATTCCATATTTCTTACATTCCCGGAAGAGAAGTATATTCATAGATTCATAGGTGTTTACTAGGCTAATGATCACAAGGGCCTTTTTAAGCCTAGCCATGCATCACAAATCTCTGACCAGTTCTGATACCCTTGATAAGAGTAAGCATGGGCCTGAGAGATGAACCATTTATAGGTTACCTATGTCCATTAGCGACATAGGTGCCAAACCAAGGATGAATTTCCGGTTTCCCATCCAAATGTCTAAGTTGCACTTGAATTGGGTTAGAGAGGAACTATGCTTCACATGGATGGGGAGACTGTTCCATAGACAGGGTAGTCTCTGGGATGCACACCTGTCTCTCCAGTAGGTCCTCTTTATGTCACAGACAAGGTTTAAGTCTTTAGAACAGATAATTCTGGTGCTTTTTCTTTTGTGGATATGCAGGCAGTCCATTAATGTGTGGTCTGACAATGCCCTGAATGCCAGGCATAGATCTCCCCTCAGCACCCTGTAGGAGACAGAATACAGGGATAGGGCCTTGAAGCAGTCTGCATAGGACATTTTACTTACTATTTTTTTAGTGAGGAGTCTCTGTGGACGTTCCAGTTGTTGGATATGCCTGATTAGGTACATATCAAAGGGGGCATTGTACTCCATGTTAGGTCTGATGAATGCCGGATACAGTGGAGCAATGACTTCCTTGGACTTGGATGCCATACTTTTGTTTATAAGTTGCGCCACACAGCATGATTTTCTCACCACTGTAGACATGTGATGGTCAAAGGCTAGATTTTACTATCTGTGTGTGTCCCTACGTCCCTGACTACTGGGTCAACTCTAAGGGGTGTGTTGTCAATATGATAGTTGCCAGGGATGGATGACTTCCCAAAGGGTACCGTTATGTATTTCTTGGCATTTAGTTTTAGTCCATGGCTCTGACACCAGTTGTTTGTCTGTGCCAGCCCGTCCTGGAGAACATTTGTGTCAGTGTGAGATTCAAAGACAGCTCCTAATTTGCAATCATCTGCAAATTTAGTCAGCCAGAGACAATTAACATTGGCTTTGACTTCTGAGAAGTAAATGCCGAAAAGGAGCGGTTCAAGGACTGTTCCCTGAGGGACTCTCCTCTTTGTAGAGGTGGACTTCCCAGTTGTAATGTCATCGGTCATGGCTGTGAGCCAGTTGGGTATCCACTGGGTGATATACAGGTTTCTACCTAACCTCTTGAGTTTGTCAACAATACCCGAGTGGAGTATTGTGTCAAATGCCTTGGCCAGGTCAAAGTAAGCAGTGTGAACGATTTTGTCCTTAAGGGCACCAGAACCATTGAGCGAGGGGGAGGGAGCACCCCCCCACACACACACACTTTTTGTCTTGTCTAGTCCCCTGCAATTTTGTCTAGGCCCCGTGGGCAGAGAAAAAAGGACCGGAAGCCATGCGTGCATATTACGTACTTATGCCAAACACAACTTGGGTGCAAAATTCCATTGCCTGCTTACCTTGGGCACCAAATTCCATTGTCTATCAAAAGCATGTTTCAGGCAAGATGTTTTGGATATATTCTGCTGCGCTGCTTCAGGGATTGTGTTTCTGGTCAGGCACAGCTTTCAGGTAAGGATATATACTGTTGCGGGGATTGTGTTTCAGACACATGCTGCTGCAGGGCATTGACGCTGCCAAGCATACGCTATGTACACTATAGCGTACATGAGCTGGGTGTGTAGCAAATGTAATACAGTAAAAAATAATAAAGTGTTGAAGTTCTTCTCAATCATCTGATATCCACACGTTGGATAAGTGCTAATGTTAAAGCTGACTCACATATCGGACCAGTACTCAAGACTTCTTTTGTTTGCATGGAAAAAAAGTAATAAGTCCCATCCAGGTGTTCTTTTTTTTAATTACTATTTGCTGCCTGGAAAGGCAGGGACTGTCTCAGTAAAGAAAAGTGAATGACCTTTATTTTGATTGAAAGGTGAAGAAGACCGGCAACAGACAAAAAGTCTTCAGATATCTCGTAAGTGCAGAGGGGTAGAGATACTAAGTGCATGTGGCGGAAAGAGATGTGACACCGATAGTTTGGAACTATATTTCTTGTCTGAAGATTGCATTTGTATTGGTGGGCTGTCTAATTCCATTAAATACAGCTGCAGCTAGGTAATATATTAGCCCTACTGTCTGAGCTTATGAATAATTTGCCAATTTGACACTACCGGTTCTATCACAATCATACCTATTGCAGCTGAATCAAAAGCTGGTAATCTTTTTTTTTTTCTTAAAAAAAGCTGGTAATCTTGATTAGCTATTAATGCTGGGTTTACATTTGTTGTGTTTATGTGCTGCAAGTGCTGCTTTTGTTGTTCTCCCAGCTACTTTTGTGGTGATTTCAAAGATATTACATGTTTTTGTTTTTCTCTGTGTCTCTCTGTCTCTCTCTTTCTCTCTGCAGAAAGGCAATTTAGAACTGACAAAGTGTTTTTTTTTTTTTTTTTTTTTTTTTTTTTTTTTTTTTTTTTCTTCCTTCCAATTAACACCCATAGCTCTCAACAGCATGCAAACACTTTTCAGGATTCCTTAAGCAGTTGACTTGCCAATTAATGTTAGGCAGCAAAAGAAACAGAAGGGTATACATAAACTTATGCTGTTATTGTTAAATCTTGAATAGTCTACAGTAGAAATTATCATTTTGTCACTTGTTCATAGTTTGACATTTACATTCCTATTTTAAAAACTGGTCTGGGAGAACTACAATTTATTGAGACCATGGTATGAAACCCAGTTGTGGAAGGTAGAAAAATGTATTGCCAGTGTTCATTTACAGTACAATATACTGGATATTTTGCTGTTTGCTTGTCAGTAATTATGAATCTATGTAATATTCGTACCTGTAGTCAGTATTTCCAAAAGCAAGTAATTTACAAATCATCGCATGGCATCAAGTGAAACAGTAAGTAAATTGCGCTGATGATCATTCATATTTGCACTGTAAATTGTGCATCTTTAGAGATATTTTATTTAGTATTACTTATATAGCTAATTAAGCATATTTTTCATATTTCTGTAAATATCTCAATAAACAAGCAGTCAGAGAAAAGTGAAAGTTCATGTCTGGCCAATACATGTGTTATGATAAGTGATTAGGGTGTGCAGTTTTCAAGAAATGACACTTTGTGAAAGTGTAAAGACAAATATCATTCTGAGGTTACAAGCTTTAAGATAGCTATATTTGCTAGCATTATATTTTTAACTTGATTTTTTTTCAGGAAATGGTGTTGAATGAGTGTAGGCTATTAGATATATGGCATTCCAGAACTGAGAGGTGCTGATATGAGTTAAGGAGGAAGAGAAAAGCAGATTAGACTGCCTAGGCATCCAGGAGCACATGTGAACAACTTTGTTTAGGTAGTACAGATTGTTAACTTGTTATTTAGTAGGCACAGTAAGTATTTAATAGTGTGTGTCTGTGTGTGTGTCTGTCTGTGTCTATGTGTGTGTGTCCCAGTTAGGTATACCTAGTGGTTAGAGTTGCTCAGAGCTCAAAACCTGTACTTTAGGTACAATAAATAACGGTCTGAATTCTCTACCCATACCACCACTTGTGATTCAAGGAGTTGAGTGAGGATTTTACAAGGAGGTGAGAGCTTCAGGGGAAGAGAAGTTTAGTTCTACTTATGCCAAGTCTGTTTGCATTGTTAGTAGCACAACAGGTTTTATGCTTGCTTTTGATGCAGAAGGCTGTGGGTTCTACTCCCACAGTATGTAGATGGATCACTGATACTGTACTGTGTTGTACTTTAAAGGGAGTGGATGCTGCAGTCCTGTGAATGTCCTCTTCTGGAGTTACCTAGTAACCTGTTATCAGTTTGCCATCCATTCCCTAGTTCAATATTACTAGCTTACCACTTTTTAATGTAACATAGGCAATTTATTCTTCAAGGGGAACAGGCATTTTATTTGTTGATGAAACAATGAAATATAAAGTTGTTTGCTAGCAGCAACCTCTTCTTTAGTTACAGATCACTTTAATGTGGAATTATTTAGATAACTTTACTCAGAGATTTTGCATATTTGCTGATACTGGTGGATTGTAATGACAGAAGTTTGGGTGGCCTTTTATGGTTGAAAATTTCTGGTAGTTTTGTCATTATCGTTCATACATTTTGTTTCATTGCTTACTAGAAAACTATTTAAAACTACAAATTTAAAACACATTCTAACAAGTAGTGCTCTATTATACAAGGAATATAATTTAATACAATCAGGAAGCTGAATCATAGAGCACATACATGTATGCATGGCCCTAAAAATGTGTAAGGAGCCTACTGTTTGAAAACAGCCCAGAGGTAAGCTTAGTTCCCCACTGGTCAGATGCAAAATGGATGTGAGTTTTCATGCACTTTCAATAAATTGGAGTTTCAAGGGCACAGAAGTGTGCTGCTCATGCTAAGTCTGTTTTCATTGCAAGACTGTATTGTTTGTCTAGCAAATGGCTCAGTGTTTGTGCTAGTTTATTTCAGTTTCTCTAATCACTGTAGAAGTAAATAAGAAAACAGTATGCAGGCTGACAGGTTTGAACAGTGTTTATGGTAACTGAGGAGAAATAGCCAAGTAATGGAACACTGGAGTGGCTGGAGAGGGGGCTGCTGCTGGAGCGGCAGGGGTGTTGCAGACTATCCATTCAAGTAAAACAAAGCTCATCCCTGTCCATATTCAAATACAACTTGGATCTAAGGATGGGTAATAGAAAATGTACCCCAGGATTGTCCCTCATGCCACTAATGGATAGAGGCAGTTCCTAAATGCTGCATCGCTTACATGGGTCCCCTCAAATTATCTATGGTATGATCACAGTTATTCTCATTAGGGCTAATGTACAATTGTCAGCCATGGGATAGGGAAGACCAATCAGGAAATGTTAATTCAAGCACCAAAATGAAATTGGTTAAGCTTAAAATGTCCTCTAAGTGAACCTATGTTGTGGTAGTAAATAGTTTTTAAAAAAATTGCCCTTTTTAGATCACTAAGTGCCCCTCTCCCCCCCTCCCCCCCCCACACAGTCTTCAACAGCTTCCGGCGCCTATGGCCCTCATCCATTGTTTTGGTGACCTTCTCTAAGAAGTCCACCAGGTTGAGTAGGCATGATTTGCCCTTGACAAAGCCAAACTGGGTTGGGTCCAGTGTCTGGAGGTTTGCTATATCTCTATTGATCATCTCCATGGCTTTACATATAAGACTAGTGAGACTTATGGGTCTGTAGTTTCCAGGGTCTGTAGATGGTCCACTTTGTGCAGAGGGATGACTGTTGCTTTTCTCCATTCATGATTCTCTGCATTATTACTGTTGTTCACTTCATGTTCATATCAGACTGTATGTTTACAGCACCTTCTTAGAATTAAGCTAGACTCTTGGTTATCACAATGTGTAAGCAATTTATTAGTAAAATTGTTTAAATTCACATGCAGAGCTTTCAAAGACATTGCTGTACGGAAGTGTTAATGTCTCCATTTCATGTGTCCTCAAGTCGCAGATCCTGTGTAGCTTTTACCCCACCCTCACTTCATCTCTAACCTACTGTCAGATGCTGGGATAGTTGTGTTATTAATGCAAATATGCCACAATTAATACACAACTGTAGAGGAAAAATATAGAATTATCTTCCTTTTGCCAGTCCTGTACACTCCATACTCATGTTAACTAATGCATGTTTAGCATGTTTCTGAAATTCTGAGCCAAGCTCCTATTTACCAGACTCTTAATTATTAGAAGAATTATTGCCTGAAGTCCCAAGTGCATATCTTTGGGATTTGGAGGGAAACCTTAGCATCTAGCAAAGCCCATTCGGACTCTGGAAGAATATGCAGACTCCTTGCAAGTGGCACCTCATCCAGAAACCAGAGTGCAAAAAATTCATCTCCACAGTTGAGCAGACAGAATCTAATTTTCTTAAAAGCTTCTACAATCCCTTGAAGTGATGTAGTCTGTCCTTCACTGTCCCATGTCTTCACTCTGTCCAAGTTCAAGGTCGCAGGGAAGCAAAAATGAAAAAAAAATGGGTAGTGCACAGCTGCAGGTAGTAACATGCCAGACAAAATATTGATGTGTAATAAAGAGATTGAAAATTTCTGTTAGCACCATAATGCAGGTAGTTTAATTTATAGAGGAAATGGAGGGCTTTAAGCATAAGCAATGTATTGGGATGTATTTATTTGATTTTTTTTTTTACCTGAGATTAATACAGTAAGCTGCATAAACAGCAACTTCTGTAATGATCATTTTGCAACAAATCAAGCTTTAGAAATGTTGGATACTGTATCAAACTTGCATAATGCAAATGTAGAGAAGAGTATGCTGTTGGACCACTTTGTAGTGACACATTTAATATGTAGAAAACTTCTTTCTTAACTGATGCATGGTCACATATCATTACACAGTTGCTGAAGCAAGTGTGCCAGTTGAGCCAGTAAGGGGTTTTGATGCTGTGGATCAAGGCAAAGCAATTATTTTTTCAAATGAGAGACTAAGTATAAAACAAGTCCTTAATAACTTCTCTTCAGAAGAAATAAGGGAAGAAATATAAACACGAAGTGAACGACAGTAATAGTAATACAGAGTCAGACGCCCTATGCTGACCGTCTAAAAAAACTCCAGCTGTACTCTGTCCATTATCGTCTACTCAGAGGCGATCTCTGCTTAACATACAAGGCCATGTCAAACCCAGAGCTGTTGGACATGCTACAGTTAAAGAAATCCCAATCCCTCAGAGCCACACGCTCCAGGGATCTAAACCTTGTCATCAAAATAAACAAAACATGCTGGAGGGATAGGTTTCTGACCCAGACACTCCTCAGACTCTGGAATAGACTGCCCATACATGTCAAGCAGAGCGCCTCTTTGGCCCTCTTCAGAAGGAACCTTGACAATTGGATGGGAGATTCCTGTCAGTCGCCCTGCTAGACAGGGGTCCAGGGAAGTAAATATTGTGGGAAGAAATAGCCAGGGAATTGTTATGGCCAGGCTTGTATAGGTCCTTAGGGCCGATAGCCTAGTACCAACCTATGAACCTATGATATTGGCCAGCTTGTAACATGCCTTTATGAAGAAGACGAGGACTTGAAAGGCATGCATAAAACAACAGCGGATAAAGAAGAATATCTGTTGTCAACTAATGTCTGAGATATTCGATTCACCAGTAGAACATTGCCTAAGAACATTATCTCGTGCTTGTTATCTCTGTTATAACAAAGCAAACTAGTGATGACTGCTGCTACTGCATACTCATGGGATCATTCTGTGCAGTGCAGTTAGTGTACTTTAAAAAAAATCATATGCAACTCTGAAAATGATACAGAGGTTGTTTTAATACAAGATCTAAAGAGGAGCAAGGCAACAAATGTCACAGGAGGGATGGTAGCTCTCTTGGCAATGACCATCCACCCAGAAGAGATTTCTGACTGAGTAGTTTTAACCAGCTGATGTGATGGCCCGATTGCATAAGGTGTACTGCAGTTCTGTGCAAGGCTTCTGCAAGTAGAAGGCACTGTGCAGTGATGTAGGGAGTCATTAAATATCTAAAGTGAGAAAGAGTGCTTATACATGGGTCTGTATTAAAAAGTCGAACATTTACATACCCGAACACCTAAACGCCGACACGTCTTCATCGAACCGCGAAAACATCGATCGTTCTGAAGCGTGAAATCCGAAACGTCGATTCATCATGGTTAGCCCATTTGCGGTATAGCTCCATAAGGTAAGTGTGTGACAGTTGTGGACCTTAGGGTTAGGGTGCGGGTTAAGGTAAGTGCAGAGATGGTAATGTATGTTAGATTTAGTGTAGGGTTTTATTAAGTGTGTGTGTGTGGATTATTTAGTTTGTTTGGGTATAGCTTTTTAAGGTAAGTGTGCGATAGTTACGGACCTTAGGATTAGGGTGCGGGTTAAGTTAAGTGCATACTTGGTGGTATATGAAAGATTTAGTGTAGGGTTAGAAGTAGGGTTTTGGTTAGTGTATGTATGTGGTGTATTTAGTTTGTTTGTGCATTTATTTATTATTTATTTATTTCCAGTTTGATAACCGAGGAGGTCCACTGGGCCCAAGGGGCCCGTTTTCAGTGGAGGACCAGGGAGAAAATTTATTTTTATTTATTTTATTTTACATTTGATAACCAGGAAAGTCCGACTGGATGCAGGTCCATTTTCAGCAGAGGCCCGGGGAGAAAAGCTCCACATATAAAATATAAACAGAAACAGCAGTACATTCCCATACAATTATATTGGAAGATATTTAACATTTTTACATAGGTGTAGTATAACAAAAAACCTTCTGAATAACATTGTTTGGAAAAATAATAATTTAAAAACCTTGTTTGTTAAGAATGAAGTAGTTAATAGATAAGTGGTGAAGGTTCTGCAGAATCATAGCAGTACTGAAAGGAAAGTGAGTTAATCTGAAAGCTCCGTATTACATCCAATTAAAACAAGCATAGAATTTTACATTTATAAAATTATACATAGAATTGTACATTTTGAAAACAAATGTTTCGTATATAATAAGGTGCAACACAATTGAAGGGTTGCAAAGGAGAAGAAGAAAAGGAAAAAACTTCAGCACAGTTCATAGCATACATACATAGAGAGCCATTAGCATGGTGAGCCATTTGCAGAGAGTAGTGCTAGAAAGCTATATACAGTATTTACATGATAATCATTCAAGGTTTTAGACTTGTACGTTAGATGCAGAGCGGGGCAGCTGTGGAAAAAGCAGCAATAGTAGAGGTACATGAGGAAGAACATGTAAGAGTGACAGTAGAAGGAATTAGGTAGGAAGAGTGCAATTACATTTCTAGATTTGGGAGAGGTGGGGATGGAACTGGGATTTGAAGTGTTCAAAGTTTGTAGTGATTCTTAGCAGGAGTGGAAGAGTGTTCCATTTTTTGGCTAATGAGTGGGATAGGAGAATCTGGCCAAGGGGACATTTTGGTTTATATACAGAAAGTAGATTTTGTTGGGCAGACCTTAGGCGTCTGAGCGGAGTGTAGAATGGTAAGATATTAGTGAGAGCAGGGCAAGTGGTAGGTTTAAAGATTATTTTGTGGGCTGTCGTAAGTTGAAGGTAGTCAAGGTGTTTAGGAAGCTCTAGACAATTTAGCATGTGGAGAGAGGTGCAATGGTGGGTGGAGTGTTTAGATTTAGTAGCGAATTTAGCGATTTTGTTGTAACAGATTTCTAGTTTTGAGGAGATGGTAGTAGAAAGATTGGTTAGAAGCGGGGCAACGTACAATAGTGACGGTAGTAAGTAGGTAGAGGCGAGAGTTTGCCTTGTAGACAGAGAGAGAAAGTGAGCGTTTCTGTATAGCATACCAAGCTTCTTATGAGTTTTTTTAATATTTAGTTGGACAATTGTATAGAATTTCAGGTGTTCATCAATGGTAACCCCAAGAAGTTTAGCAAAGGGGGCGTCTTCTGTAGTGGAGTTGGCATGCCTGATGATATTGAAGGATTGCTTGTCAAGTGGGAGGGTTTTTGAGGGAGGAAAAAGAAGGATTTTGGATTTATTGACATTAAGGGATAGATGGTTTTGAAGCATCCAGTTCTCAGTAGTTGTAAAGGCCAGTTGGGTTTTTGCCTGAAGCTCAGGAAGGCTGGGAGCAGAGCAGACTAAAGTGGAGTTGTCCGCGTATTGCACTATTTTGGGGTTTGGGATCGCAGCGTGAAAATCATTGATAAATACATTAAAGAGCATTGGTCCACTTATGGACCCCTGGGGAACCCCGGTTGGGATAGGTAGGAAGGTTGAGGTACCAGTTTGCCATTTCACAGCCTGGGATCTGTCAGAGAGATAACTATGGAACCAGGTAAGGGAGTTTTGAGAGAGATTGAGGTTGGAAAGTTGATTCAGAAGGTGGGTATGGGAGGTGGTGTCAAATGCCTTTGATAGATCTAGAAGGACAGTGGAAACAATTTCTCCAGAGTCACAAACATGGCTTACTATGTCTAAAAAAGAGAGGAGAGCAGTTATTGTACTATGGCCGGGACGGAAGCCATGTTGGGTAGGGGTGAGGAGTTGATTATTGATGAGGAAGGGCATGAGTTGCAGGTGGATACATTTTTCAAGGATTTTTGAGATTGGGGAAAGAATGGCTATTGGTCGGAAGTTAGAGATGCTATTATATTTGCCTCCTTTGTGGAGGGGCAGGATAAAGGCAGCACACCACAATTTGGGGACATAAGATTCCTGTATGGATCTATTGATGAGAATGCTGATGAGGATGGCGATACCATCTGCAACAAGCTTTAGAAAGAGTGAGGGAATATTGTCGGGGGCATTAGAGCAAGGTTTAAGTCTGGAGAGGAGCGTTTTGATGTAGGAGGTTGAGATGGGTTTTAGAGAAAAAGTGGGGGGAGGATTGGGAGTGGAGGGTTGAGGAGTGGAAGGGGAGGTGGGATTGAGCAGAGGGGAGGAGATGTGGTTGGGGAAGGTCTTAGTAAGTTCAGCTATAGAGTTGGTAAAGGAGTTAAAAAGGGTGGCAATTTCTGTGTCAGTTTTATTGTTGTCAGGACAGGGATTGGTTTTGGTACCTGGGTGCAAAAGAGAGTTGATGGAGTTCCAGAATTGTTTGGGATTTTTGGAGTGGGTGGACTGTAGTTTAGTGTAATAAAATTTTTTATTTTTTGTAAAAAGCTTTTTGGTTAGATTGCGGAGTTGCTTATATTTAAGAAGGGTAGCAGGGTGTTTATTTTTGTTGTAAAATTTCCAGATCTTGTCTCTTTGTAGCATAAGTGCTTTGGTGTCTTTTGTTAGCCATGGGGCGGAATTGGGTTTTATTCGTTTTGTTCTAGGTGGTGCTTGGGTGTTTAGGATGCCTAGGAAGGTTGTGTTGAAGAAGTCTAAGGCCTTATCGAGTGGAAGAGTTTTTAGGTTGGCCCAATTTGTTAAAGTGTTTCAGACAATATAGAAGGATTGAAGTTTGTAAGATGACGAGTGTGGGTATATTGGTGTTGGTGAGGGGCGGAGTGGGTAGCTCGGTGAATGAAGGCTGGGAGATGGTCACTCATGGTGTCTGGTAATATACCAGAGTGAGAGATCTTATTAGGGTGGGAGACTAAGATCCAGTCCAGAGTGGACCCTGGGGGTTGTTTCTATTGGTTCTGGTAATGCCGTTTGTTAGCTGAGTGAAATTAAAAAGATTAATAGGTAGGGAGGGATTGTTGTTATTGGTTCTATTCTAGTCAATGTTCACGTCACCTAATATGTATGTCTCAAGTTTAATGTTAGTTGAGGCCCATAAAAGAATGTTTTCGAGAGTGGTGGTATTATTTCCAGGGGGGATGTAGATGGCCATGACACAAATACTTTTATAATTATTCATGTTGAGAATTCCTATGACTAGTTCAGCATTGTCGAACTGTGGAATAGGGTTCTGGCAAGGACAGAGGTTCAATAGGCAATTATAAATTAAGGCTACTCCTCCTCCTTTTTTGTTTTGGCGGTCACATCTGAGTACTTGAAAGCCAGGAGGTAGAATCTCGGAGTCAGTAATGTCGGGTTTTAGCCATGTCTCTGAGACTGCTACTGTATCTGGTAGAGTTTGATTTAGCCAAGCATGGAAGAGTGCTATTTTGTTTTTTACACTCTGGGTGTTAATGGTAATTAGCTTGAGGTATTTGTGGTTGGTACTATTTGGAGAGGTAGAGGAAGCGAGAGTGGTACTAGTCTTGGGTCCGGGGTTGGGGTGAATGTCTCCTGCTAGGGCATGCCAATTAGAGGAAGGAGCAGGACTTTTGGTGTGCAACTTAGTTCGTGGGAAGAACAATTTCACTTTGGGTATATGAAGCTTTATTGAAGAGGGTAGGAGTTTGTTTAAAATAGTGAAGTGGGTTAGGTTGAACTAGAGAGGATGATATGTTGGGAAAGTGAGACGTGATGGGGTGAGGATGGGGGAGAGTAGAAGAGTTGGGGGAAAGGAGGGGGTAGTTTGTAAGAGGAGTAGGAGGTGACATTGAAGACAGTTATTAGGAGAGGAATGCTTATAGAGGAGATGAGGAAAGTCAGTGGAAGTAGAGTAGTCATTCTTAATAAAAGTAAATTGAGTTTGGATTAAAGATTAAATTAAGTTAATTTATTAGTAAGTGAGAGGTTATGGACTGTATAATTAGTGAAGCTGCTGTATAGGAAACAGTAAAGTGAGGAATCAGAGTAAGTAAAGGGTGAGGTGGGTTGTTGAGCAGGAAGATGGAGTCAGTGGCCTGGAAGTTGTGATTGGGTAGGAAGGAAAGAGGGAGGGGTTTGATGTAAATAAATTTAACTATACTGGGTAGGTAGTATGTAGCGGACATAGGGATTGGACAACTGTGGCATTTCGAGTTTTTGAATTTCGCAGTTTAGGGCATTCGGTGTATTTGCGTTTCGCGGAATATGTGTCAGCGTTTAGGTGTTTGGGTAAGTAAACATTCGAGATTTTGATATAGACCCCTTATACATGCATAGCTGCCCTGCATAGTACTTACATGAGCAAATAAGCAATTGTGCAAGTAGGCACATCTGTGCAGGGCAACTAATACACAGATGTGCAACATGCAGTCAGTTAAAAGGTCACACTCCACATCATGCAGTCTTGTGAGAACTGAACATGTGAACTCAGAGCAATATATCTCATAAACAAAGCAGTGTATTAGCTAGGCTGTGCATGTCCATGGCAAAATGACAGAAATCTCCACAGAAATCTATGTAGCCTTACAGTATTTGCAACTATCAGATGCATAAAAGGGAAGGAAGGACGGGAGTGTATAGGAGAGTGAAAAAAAGGAAAATGAGTGAATGCAGGTGTGCATGAATGGTGTAAGCAGGCAGCTTATTTTTTGTGAGGTTAGGGTCCTTTTTTTTTTTTTTTTTTACTTTATATAAAGAGGAGGGAAGAAATGGAAGATGAAAGCGGGCAGACAATGTGCAGGGGCAGACAAAAACGGAGTAGTGCAGACAAGTGGGGTGGATGTGTACACCTGAGGATGGAGACAATGGCTGGACAGAGACAGAGGTTAGACAAATGCTTATTGGATTAAGGATTGGAAAACCACACAGAAATGCACGGAATGAAACAAGAGGAAAGGGGCAAACATGGCTGAGTATAGGGTGAAGTAAAAATAATGTGCCATCTGCTGCCCCAACCCAGAGGGACATTGCAGTGATCTGTCACCATGTTTTGGCTCAGGATGGACAGTGGTATGGATTTATAGCCTTCCTTGGCCTATTAGTAGGACATGGGCCAGCCAGGTAAGCAGATCTGCTCTGTGCTTAAGGAGGACTCTGATTTTGGCCATCCATTTGCCCACTGCTGTCTCCATTGTAGTATCTAACATTTGCTGCAGATACAGCTAAGTCATGTCAGGCAGACGTTCGGGCTGCATACTGATGAGAGACCAGGACTTCCTTCCAGGCACTCCCAGTATTATTACCCTTGTGCTCCTCAGCAAGGGCAGGCTGTGGATCATATCTGTGTTGTGAGCATCTTTTATCCTGGCCTGTATTGAGCACAGTGGGAAGTTTGCCATAAGTGAATCTGTCCTTGCCTTAGACTGAATTTATTCATGCCAGCATGGCTGGCCACAAACCTTTCCTGTCTGCTGTAGTTGATCACATGATTATTGTAATTTTTTTCTGCTCAGGCAAATCAGAGAACTATAATAAATGTAAGTTAGAATGTCAAAAGAACAGACAAGTCACAGAGCCATACATATGTCCCATTAGCCATGTGAAAAGCAGCAGGACAAGTCTGCTTCTCCAAGCATGCATTAATATATTGCAATGAAAATGGCAAGTTTATACACAGAAGCGTACCCAAGTAGTATTCAGGCACCACAAGATGGACAGGTATAACATCACCCCATAATAGTTTCCTGCGAAATGCACATTAAATGCGATTGGTATAATTATTTAAGACAAGAAAGATATCATGTATGACATAGGCCATATTACATTTATATAAATGACAGTAAACCATAGAGACACAACCTCAATTGGAAACATTATATATATATATATATATATATATATATATATATATATATATATATATTTTTTATTTATTTTACATTTGTTGACCGGGCTAGTCCAGCTGGATATATGTCCATTTTCAGCAGAGGCCCGGGGAGAAAAGCTCCTCGAAAACACAGTAAAATTTATATAAAAATAATATTTAACAGATACAGGTACAATACAAAATTAAGCAATTTTATACATGATAGATTTTACAGATGTGGGTACATTAAATATATAAGCAAATATTTTCACTTCAAAGCATGTCTGCTTACAGAATCATATGACTTATAACATTTGTTAGTTATAGGTAGGTAATGTTGAAGACATTTTAGGGGTATTGATGAAGACATTTTAATAATATATGAGGTCCGTTATCTTTATGGTTTTCAATAGGCAATTAGTATATACAGTTAATGAGACAGGTGTCTTTGTGAAAAAAGAATGTGTAGTTAGTATGGATTCACACAGGGACATAACCAATGGGATTTAAGGTAGGTTTTCAGCTTGCTTTTAAAATATACATTCCAAACCATACCGACACAACTGTAGCTGCAAACATTATACATCACTTTTGACATATCAAATGTAGTTGGTATGTTGACCCTTTTCAGCCATAACTCGGGCTCCTAAAGCCCACAGACATTCGTTTGTTTACAACTGAGTGTGCATATATTCAGTTGATTATTGTTTTGCATACAGTAAATTAGTAGTTAAAACAATAAATGGACAATTTAACTACTTCTGGATGTCAGTTTTAGAGGTACCTTTAAATAGTGATTTGTGGCTGTTGCATGTAACTAGCTGGAACACAGCACACACCCCACATGAAAAATGGTAGAAGCACTTTCCACTTACTAGTTTTCCTTCTAGCCACCATAAGGTCCAAGCTAATGCTTGCATAACCTACACACGTTGGTCCATTTATTCAGCTGATAGAAGAAGTGGGCATCGCCAGGCTAGGTGAGAGCCATATGGCCCATTTGTTCCTGGGCAAGAGTGGAATAATATGGATCAGGCCTGCTGTTTTTCCTGCTTTTGAAGCCTGTCTTTTCCTCCCCTAGGATGTTTGCAGTTTCAATATAGCTGCTTCATTAGGGAAAGGAGGAGGAGGAGTATGTGCTCGCACAAATGCCTTCTGTGTCCTTGGCTCAGCAGGGGGGGGGGGTCCCTGTCTGGTGCAGCATGAGCCAACACAGCTTCTGCAGGAGGGCTTTATATCCCAGCTGCTTCAAGGTGACACCACTGCCTGCCACATGTCTGGCAGTCTTCTTCCACCAACCATGACTGAGGTGTGGTGGTAGATGTTCATCCTCCACCACCACCTGGCCCTTCAGGTACCAGTGCTGCTAATTGAACATGGGTTGTCTGGGCCATAGTCAGGTCTTCATCTCTGTATGTGATGGGGGTCTACTTTTGAAATTGTAAGTGGTAATACTTCAGAGATTTGTTAATTGACTGCTTGACAGCTTTTTTTTTTGTATTATAGTATATTGTAACCCCACGGCCTGGAGTGCATCTACTTTGATAAGTTCTTTGTTTAATGGTGGTATCTGATAATTTTTCATAAATGTGTTAAACTTGGAGTTTTCATGACTCTTCATTAGTATATGCTTATTGTAAGTAATTTAATGTACTGATTAAAAATTATTGTGTTATATTTGCTAAAATATCAATTTTACATGGATGACCTTGTGCTTAATGGTGTCACAAAAGGTTTTTCGGCTGCTTCTAAAGATGAAAAAATTTTTTCAGGGATGGGTTGGGTTTCCTAGATTGTCATATCTGTTGTGTGTTATTACATTGATGTTCACCTTTTGATGTTTATCTTCCCATGTTTAGGTCCTTTAAAATATTACTATATTATATTATATATAACAAGTTCTGGATGTAGCAGAACCGTTTCTATTTCCAGGTGCTGATTTTATTCAGTTAGTCACAGGTAGGAAAATAATTTGTATGCGTGTGTTTTTTTTTAGGTGGCAGTGGAAAAGCTTTTGAAGATGAAGGCACAGTCAGAATCTTCTTGTGGACCTGGCTGTTCTGCTGTGAAACATGCCCATGAGAGTTCTCCACGGCTGAGCCCTCTGCAAGACCCCCATGCAGAATTTGGATTTGGAATTGCCAGCCATCTCCTTCAAATGGGTAGTAGTGGACTGCAACCAGGGTCAGGGATTTCAACTGAGAGCCCTTCTGTGCCTCTGCCAAAGATGTACCAGGAGCTGTATGACTTTTTTGGTGATAGTCTAGCTATCCGCTTTGGTACTGGGTCTGGTGGTGAGCCTCGGGACAAAGAATGTGGGAATGTCAAGGTGATGGAAATAAAAAAGGAACCTCCCTCTTTTGCAGCAGTTGATCCTGTTAGAAAGATGCCACAACTGACAGCAAACGCAACTGTAAGTCCTCGAGGTGAAGAGAGCCCTAAGGCAGACCAACCACCAGGAAGACCAGGCTTTCAGCGTTCTGCTAGTTTACAGAGATCAAAATCTACCACCCGACAGGGACATCGCACTGGATTGAGAGATGCCTTTCAGAAATCTCGCTTTGTGCACCGTGTCCCTCATTTCAACTTTATTATTGCTGGGCGCCAGACAGGTCGTAGATGTAAAGGGCGTTTGTTTCAAACTTGTTTCCCACAGTACCATGGACCAAGTCATGCTTCACGCTATACACAAAAACTACCTATGATTGGGAGGATAAGCAAGCCTGTCAAGAGATGGACATGCTCCGAATATTCGTTGTACCTTCCTTTATAAAATAATAAATAAAATGGACTTAGACCTAGTTTAATTAAAGAAGTCAGATTATTTTTCTTCTTATTTGATCTGCATATCGTATAACCTGGTCTGATACAAGTTCTTTTCACTGCTAGATTGTTGAGATTTCTTTTGGCAGTTTGGCAGTTTTTCTCTTCAGCGTGTACTGTTGGAGAGCAAATTCTTTTTCTGCCACTACATGCAGTAAAGTGGTGAACCTAGCAGAGCTTTTAATTGACTTACCTGGGATACATGGGTGTGATCATACAGAGTAATCTCAATGCAGGAACAGATGGTCATTTTTAACATAGGGTCTATATTAGATCACCCAATGCTTATGTTAGCGAACGGTGATTAATCGACCCCATGTAAGCGAAAGCTTACAAATCCGAACTGTCAGAACAGCGATTTTTTTCCAAATCGTTGTTCCAACAAAAAAAAACAAAAAAAAAAAAAACAAAACACTTTAATACATGATATTAAGTGGGGGACTTCACCCCCCACATCCCCCCTACTTAAATATATCAACTCCGAGACTGTACTACAGTTCTGAAAACAGCAAACTACCGAAGCGGCCAAGTGAATTCTTTCCCAGGGAAAGAATTCGCTTACATGCCACTTTGATATTTTGTCGTTTCAGCATTTACAGCTCGACCAAGTTGCATTCGCTAACCTGCGTCTTCGGTCAGCTGATAGGGAACCCTTAACATAGTGTCATTTTTTTCTTAAAACTTTGCATTTGAAGTAAGTGAGATCACAGAACTGGGGGGATAAGGACATTTCTCCTTACCCTCAAGAGTGCGATCTCAGTTTTGGAATATTTGAAGATGTTGAAGAGTGGAGGATGTAGGGGGTTTTGCTACCTTCAAGAATATTTTTTTCTGTATATTTTTGTTAAAGTTGACCGTTGTCTTAACCATTTTGTTATACCACGATTGGGTCTAGTATAGAGTTCTGTTAAGTGAGAAAGCAAATGTAGTGCATCACAACAGATTCATGCATTACTATAACAGATTGACAGCCTCCCTGTGGGTAGCAGGGTGGAAACCTGAGTAAAAATCTGGCTGCGTAATAGGTTACAACTCTCCCACTGTTACATTGACACACTTTCCTCATACACATTACTAAACTCTAGCATACAGTACTACATTTAATATTCCATTGAAATCCACCACAAGCACAGTGGTTCTCATTTCTGTTTTAAAAACATTAAATTAATCTTAACCACTGTTTTGCTCAACTGGGCTGTTCCTCAGTTACATACACAGTGATCAGAAAATATTGTGGTGTCAAATGAGATAAATGCTATGATGTCATTGTGTACTGCAGGCTAGTTTTTATAAGCAGCTGACATGTAATGTTACCTACCTTCTCCCTACCTCTGTTTTTTTTTCCCCAGTTGGACATTCAAAGTCAACAAATAGAAATAAATCTATTTCATTACAGAGGTGGTGTTTTGAAAGAGTGCATTCATGGCTGCTTGAGGGTATTTATGTGCACTTCATCTAGGACGGCTTTGGCAACCTTATTGACATTAGGAGTACTTTTATATGAGGGCTTTGCCTCCAGTGACATTGTGTAAAAACATCTCTCGCATACCATATCAGTTCATAGGTAGGTACTAGGCTATCGGCCCAAGGGCCTAAGCAAGCCTAGCCAACAAGGTTCCCTGGCTTACGTCACCCAAGAAAGTTAATTTCCTGTGCTCCTGTCAAGCAGAGCCACAGAAGTGATCCCCGGAGTGTATTTCCTATTTGCCATCCACTCATCAAGATTTTTCTTGGAGTGCTAATGAGGAACTTTGCTTGACATAGATGGGTAGCTTATTCTAGAGTATAGGAAGTCTCTTGGACAGGAATCTAGCCCTCCAGCATGTCCTGTTTATTGTGGTGACAAGGTTTAGGTCCCTAGAGCGAGTAGCTCAGAGGGATTGGGATTTCTTTAGGTGTAGCATGTCCAACAGCTCTGGGTTTAACATAGCTTTATATGTATATGTTAGCCAGAGATCTCTTCGGAGTAGGCGATATGTTACAGAGTAAAGCTGGAGATGTTCTTCGTGTTTCACTGTAGCAGTCATGTTTGGGTAATCTGCTGGCAGGTTGCCCTCAGTCAGCCTGATTAACAAAGTCGTGGGTCCTGCATCAGTTGCTGTCCCTTCTTCCATGACGTCAGGTTGTCAGGGGTATAAAACATGCAGCCGATGCCATTACATCAGTCTTTCTTGCTGCGCGGTGCCCGAAGCAGAAGCAGTTCACAAGTGCCGGTCGTCCGACTCCTGAAATTTTCGTTTTCGAGTTTCAGATCCGAAGTCTTCAACTAAAACGCTAAGTACCCCATTGGGGAAACTTTTTCTTGCTCCTTACCGATGTCAGTAAAAGTTAATAATTGCATTACTTGTGGGAAGCAAATACCTCGTAAGGATTTCCATTTGTACTGTATTCCTTGCCTAGGCCCTGACCATGACGTACCTTGCTGTCGGTTCTGTGCTTTATTTAATCAACGCACTATTAAATGTCGGTACATTTTTGCTTCTATATATTTTGGCTCACTCTTTAATTATCCGGAAATGTCATCGGTTAGCAATCCGACTACTGGAATACCTAAAAAACACAAAGAAAAAGACAGGCCGTTGAGGTCCAAAACTGCCAAGGAAGCTTCTCCTAAGCCAGTCGCCAGTTCGCCTGTACTCAATGAGGCGCTTTCGCAGCCCCTGATACCCACTAATTCTGATTCACAGTCCTCTACTGAGTCATTCGGAGTCCGGTATGCCACGAGATGCTTCAATTATGGAACCTGCGGATGTCTCTACCTTGGATGGGTCCGGAGCCGCTGTGCAGGCACCGGCTTCTGAGGGTGTTTTCAGGCCTACAGATTTGTATATTAGACCAACGCCATCTTCAAAACTAAGGCCAAAATCTTGACCTATGTCTAAAAAACCGATGCCTAGACCACATGTGCAGGCCCCTATGCCTGAGAAACAAATCAAAATGGCTGAAGATTTAATTACTCTGATCAGGGGTAGTCAAACCCCCCCCCCCCCTAAGAGGCCTAGGCAAGATATTGACTATGAATCTTCTGAACAGGATTCTATTTCTTCTGATTCTTCTAATGAACAGGAATTGTCTATACCTACTTATGAGGACTCTGATGCAGAAGATTCCATTTCTTCTGCTTCTCCCCCTGAGGATTTTTTTTTTTTGGGTAAACTTTGCATACCTTAAGGGAACATTTCCACTGGGAAAGTCAAGATTTTTCTGAATCTAAAAAGAGACTTAGGGATTTTCTTCATCTTCCTCAGTATAGGCCTTTGGCTATACCTCCTGTTCTAGACATTGTTGATGATGTTTTTTCAGACTCTAGTATGGCTCCTGATTCTCTGCCTCCGGCTCCTTGTAAGCCAGACAGGTACTACAGGGTTCTTGACTCCCACAAATTCCTTTTCAAAAATCCTGTTGTGGATCCTGAAACCATTTCTCAGGGTCCTAAGGGCATTAAGGCTTCTACTGCTAAAAATCTGACCCCTTCTGATAGAGATTCCAGGGCGCTGGATAGATGGGGTAAGAAGATCTACACTTCTGCAACACTGGCAATCAGGGCTTTAAACTGTCAATTTCATATGCTTAAATATCAACAGCATATCATGGGACTGCTTAAATAGAAAATGATGTTAATTTCTGACTGTGTGGAAAATAAAGATTTACAAGATCTATTGCATTCAGCTGAACAAGTTGGAAAACATACTTTGCAGTGTGGTTTTGATTCTTTGGAGGCCTCTTGAATGGCTGCTGTAACTGGGTCTGTGCTAAGAAGGCATGCTTGGCTCAAAGAGCAAACTCTGCCTGATCATGTTAAAGCAAAATTGTTGGATGCTCCTTTACAACAGGACCGTCTCTTTTGTAGTAAGGCTGAAGAAGTTCTAAAAAAGATGGAAGTTAAAGCTAAATCTATGCAAACTGTGAAAGATTTCTTACAAGTGCAACCACCAAGATTTAGTAGGCACTGGCCTACTAAGAACTGGTCCTTTCCAGATGTTCTTCGTGTTTCACTGTGGCAGTCATTACATTTGTGTAATCTGCTGGCAGGTTGCCCTCCGTCGGCCTGATTAACAAAGTCTTGGGTCCTGCATCGGTTGCTGTCCCTTCTTCCATGACGTCAGGTCGTCAGGGGTATAAAACATGCAGCCGACGCCATTACATCAGTCTTTCTTGCCGCGTGGTGCCCGAAGCAGAAGCAGTTCACAAGTGCCAGTCGGCAGACTCCTGAAACCTTCGAGAGCCACTCAAGTCAAACCCAGACATTCCAAAGGCACAAGGTTTCAGTCCCAAGGGACTTTCAGAACAAAACAACAGGGTGCCTCCTCTTCCAAATCTGGAAACAAGACACCTCCCTATGGTAAGCAGTCTCAATGACTTCCCTTTACACTTACCAAGCACTTAACTTTTAGCCGCCCCTTTGGGGGGAAAACTGGCTCTTCATGCAAGAAACTGGCAACTTATAACCCAGGACAAATGTGGTTTAAATATAGTATCCCAGGGATAGAGATTTCATTTCCACACATT
Source organism: Protopterus annectens (assembly GCF_019279795.1). NCBI lineage: Eukaryota > Metazoa > Chordata > Ceratodontiformes > Protopteridae > Protopterus > Protopterus annectens. The sequence goes on from NC_056749.1 coordinate 302,951,262, forward strand.
GCCAATTCCAAACGGATGGCAGGACCTGCCCCCAAATCAGTGGGCAGAGGCCCAGAAACAAGTACATTCCCTCATGAACATGGGGGCTATTCAACCAGTACCAGAAGAGGAAAAGGGACAAGGCTTCTATTCAAGACTTTTCCTGGTACCCAGAAAAGACAAATCATGGTATCCAATTCTGGACTTATCTACTCTAAACACCTTTCTGGACATTCCAAAATTCAAGATGCTGACTCTTCACCAGTTACTTCCTGTGCTAGGCAAAGATGCCTGGTTGGCAGATCTAGATTTAAAAGAGGCTTACCTGCATATCCCAATCAGGGAATCTTGCAGAAGATATTTCCGCTTCAAAGCAGGCTACTTGCATTACCAGTTCTCTGCACTGCCCTTTGGCTTATCTACTGCGCCCAGGGTCTTTACAAAGTGCCTGGCTCCAGTAATTGCATTTTGCAGGCAAAGAAATATTCAAATATATCCATACCTGAATGATTGTCTAATTCAGGCAGAAAACAAGGACATTCTTCTAAAACATCTGGTGTTTGTAAAAAGAGCTCTAACTTGTCTAGGGTACACTATAAACAAAAAGAAATCACAACTGGTACCCTCTCAAAAAATTACACTCCTGTGTGCAAGCTTGAATACAACTGCCCAGATGGCTTTCCTTATGCCAGAAAAAAACAAATTCATTTGGTGACTTACTTCAAACAGGTGGCCACAAAAACCCTGCTATCTGCAAGCCTTGGGGTTCATGGCCTCCTGCATTCTTCTAATTCCATATGCAAGACTGCATATGAGGAAACTTCAGTGGTACTTAAAAAGTTTATGGAGTCAGCATTGTCAGAGCCTGGAAACGATTCCTATCATACCTTGCCTGCAACTAGAGTTCAAGTGGTGGGCAGAGGCCTGCCTCCAAAACAAAGGACTGTCATTCACACCACCCCCTGCTGCCCAAACCCTAACTACAGACACATCAGACTATGCTTGGGGGGCTCATCTGGCAGGGAAGTGCATTCAGGGCAAGAGCCCAAATCAAATGCACCTTCATATCAATCAAAAAGAAATGCTAGTTGTACAGAATGCAATGACAGCCTTCAAGGACTACCTTCATTCAAGGCAATTACTGATAGACAGACAACACCACGGTTATGTGGTACATAAACAAGCAGGGGGTACACACTCCTACCCCCTTTGCAAACTAGCCATGGCATTCTGGAACACGGCCTTGACCTATCAAGTACAACTACAAGCTCAATTCCTGCCAGGAAAGCTGAATACTCTGGCAGACGAACTAAGCAGAAAACTCATGGACCCTCACGAATGGAAACTGGAACCACGGATTTTCAACATGTTGACATGCAAATGGGGGAGCCCAGACATAGATCTTTTTGCCTCACCCCAAAACTGTCAGTTGGACAGATTTTGTACAATAACCATAACATTGGAAAGTAGATGCTCTGTCCTTCAGCTGGAAAAACCTATCAGTCTATGACTTTCCCCCTCTGCCTCTGTTCTCCAAAGTTCTACTAAAAGTCAAACAGGACAAACCAAAAATTATTTTGATTGCTCCAGACTGGCCTTGCCAACACTGGTACCCACTCCGCAGTGTGTCACGCCTTCCACCATGGCACCTGCCTCAGACACCTTACTTACTGTCTCAGCAGAACAAACAAACTCTGTTCACTCAGCTCCAAACTTTGAATCTTGCAGCGTGGCTACTCACCTAAATTCACCCTTAGCATCCCTCAGCAAACCTGTGATGGATGTCATTTTGGAGGCGAGAAGACCTACTACTAGAAAATCTTATGCTGACAAAGGGAAAAGATTCTGTGCCTGGAATCAATCTCAAGGGATAGGCACAGCAGTGCCCAACATTACTCAGATTTTGCAATACCTAACTGAGATGCTTCACAAGGGCATGTCCTTTTCTTCCATAAAAATCTATGCCTCAGCCATTTCAGCTTATTACAACACAGAACCCTCCTCTCTTCTCTCATCCTCTGTTAAAGCAGTATTTCAGAGGGGCCAAAAACTTAAGACCACCCAGGAGAGCTCCCACCCCTGCCTGGGACCTCAATTTTGTATTGGAGAAACTCGCTGTCCCTCCTTTCAAGCCAGCTGCTACTGCAGACTTAAAATTTCTCTCCTGGAAAACAGCTTTCCTTTTAGCAGTCACTTCAGCTAGAAGTATTTCCGAATTACAGGCTTTTATGGCAGTGGAGCCTTTCATCATTTTTCATGCGGACAGGGTATCTCTCAGGACCAATCCATCCTTCATGCCTAAGGTGGTATGCAGTGTGGCTCTTAATCAGACCATTCATTTGTCAGCTTTCTTTCTCTATCCACAGAACAAGGTGGAGCGGATTCTGCATTCATTGGATGTACACAGACAACTTAGATTTTACTTAAACAGGACTAAATCTCAAAGAAAATCTGAACAACTGCTGGTGGCATTTGCTGCAGGGGCAGAGGGAAAGGCTATTTCAAAGCAAACCATTTCCAAATGGATAAGCCATTGTATTCGTTTCTGCTATATGCACCATGAAAAAACTATCCCCCAGGGGATCAGATCCCATTCTACCAGGGCTGCATCTACTTCAGCAGCCTTTCTCAGAGGTGTTCCTACCAGGGACATTCTAGAAGCTGCTACCATTTTTCTCTAAATCCAGAGCTGGCTTTGCCACTGCTGTCCTGCAGGGCCTTATAGCTGGTCCTAATGTTGGATAATTCCCTCCACCCAACCATAGCTTTGGGAATCTACCCAAATGTATTGACTGCAACAGTGAAACACGAAGAACATAGTACAGTTGTGTACACTTACCATAAATGTAGATGTTCGAGTGTATTCACTGTTGCAGTCCTGGTTACCCTCCCTCCAGCCCCTATTTTTCACTGGCTATACCTCTACTTTCTTTCACTATGCTTAAAAGCCCTTTTGGTGTATTTGCTTTTGGTTGGAGGTATATTTTTTGTGTTTTTAATTTTATTTGCTCCCCATTTGGGGGGCAGCTGACATCTGGGGCAAGAAAAAAACTAATGTAATGGTGTCAGCTGCGTGTTTTAATACCCCTGACGACCTGACGTCCTGACGTCATGAAAGAAGGGACAGCAACCGACTCAGGATCCAAGACTTTGTTAATCAGGCCGACTGAGGGCAACCTGCCAGCAGATTACCCAAATGTAATGACTGCAACAGTGAGTACATTCGAACATCTACATTTATGGTAAGTGTACACAACTGTACTTTTTTGAGACGGTCAGTGTAGGGCATCTGTTTGAGGCCAGTAATCCTCTGTGAGGTACTTTTGTGGCCGTTCCAGCTGCTGCAGATGGCTTGTGAGGTACATTCCAAAAGGGGCGTTGTACTTCTATAATGGGTCTAATGAGTGCCAAGTAGAGGGGAACAATGACCTCTTTTTTCCTGGATGAGAACCCTTTTGTGATGAAGTGTGCCACATAGAAGGATTTCCTGACTACTGTGGTGATGTGATTATCAAAGGAGAGACTACTGTCCACCTGGGTCCCAAGGTCTCTTATCACACATTCGCCATTAAGTAGACTGCCATTTATGTGGTAGTTCATGGGTTCAGAGTTTTTACCAAAGGGGATGACAGTGCACGTTTTGGCATTGAGCTTGAGGCCATGCCTCTGACACCAGGCATCTGTCTCAGTGAGGCCCTACTGTAGGATGTCCACATCATTTGGGGACTCGTCTATGGCTCCTAGTTTGCAGTCATCTGCGAACTTCATTAGCCAGTGGCCTTCTGTGTTAGCCTGTACTTCAGAGAAATAGATACCAAACAGGAGAAGTCCCAGGACTGAACCCTGTAGTACTCCACTTGTCACTGGTTTGAAGTCAGATTTGGAGTCTGCAACTTTTACAGTGTGGGTTTTGTCAGTGAATGAGTTGGCAACCCATCTTGTGATGTAGGGATTTATACCTAGTTTAGTGAGTTTAGCTATAATTCCAGAATGGGGGATTGTGTCGAAAGCCTTGGCAAGGTCAAGATAGGCTGTGTGAACCACCTTACCCTCTGTGGCTTTGGTAACTGCCTCAAAGAAGTCGATCAGCTTCAGAAGGCATGATCTGCCTTTCACAAGCCCAAAATGGGTGGGGTGCAGAGTTTGGAGGTTACCAATGTCTTTGCCTGAGTTCCATGATGATACGATGTTCATCGTGTTTCACTGTTGCAGTCATTACACTTGGGGTATCCTGCTGGCAGGCTACCCACAGTCTGCCTGAATTCCAAAGTCCTGGTCCGGCGTCAGTTGCTGTCACTTCTTCCCTGACATCAGTGCGCCAGGGGTATACAAGATGCAGCCGATGCCATTTTCTTCAGTCTTTCTTGCCGCTCGGTGCCCGAAGCAAAAGCAGTTCGCAAGTGCCGGTCGGCCGACTCCTGAGATTTTCGAAATTGAATTTCAGAACTGAAGTCTTCAATAAAGCGAAGTACCCCATTGGGGAAACTTTTTCTTGCTCCAGACCGATGTCAGTAAAAGTTAACAGTTGTATTTCTTGTGGGAAGCAAATACCTCATAAGGATTTCCACTCTTACTGTATTCCTTGCCTAGGCCCTGACCACGACGTTGCTAGTTGTCGGTTTTGTGCTAGATTCAACCAACGCACAGTTAGGTTTGATTTTGCTTTACATTACTTTGGCCAAAGGTTTAACTACATAATGCCGTTGGAACAACCGACGACCGGAATTCATAAAAAACGCAAAGACAAAGAAAAGGATAGGCATCCGAGGTCCAAAACCGACGACGAAGCCTCTTCTAGGCCAGTTGCTGGTTCGCCAGTTCTCAGTGAGGTGCTTTCGCAGCCCCTGACACCCGCTACCTCAGAGCCACAGGCCGCCTCCGACTCCCACGTGGAGACAACTAGACCTCTGGAAACTCAATGTATTGGGCCTATGGAAACTATTCCCTCAGATAGGACCGGAGCCGCTGAGCAGGCATCGGCTTCTGAGGGTGTTTTCAGACCTGCACAGCTTACTATCAAGTCTACTTCAGCAGCCAAGGCAAAGTCTAAAACACCATTAAAGACAAAGAAACAAGTACAGCATTCTCCTGGACAGTCATCCATGCCAAAGAAACAGATGCTTAAAATGGCCGAGGACCTAATTACTTTGATCAGGGGTTCCATCCCCCTCCTGATAAAAGGCCTAAGCAAGACCCTGACTATGACTCCTCTGACCAGGTTTCTATTTCCTCTGATTCCTCTTCAGAACAGGGATATTCTCTTCCTCCCTATGAGGACTCTGATGCTGAAGAATCTATCCCTTCAGCCTCTCCTCCTGAGGATTACTCTTTTGGGGAAACCCTGCACACCATGAGGGAACATTTTCATTGGGAGAGCCAGGATTATTCAGAATCCAAGAAAAGGCTCAGAGACTTTCTTTTTTTCTGCCTCAGCACAGGCCCCTTGCTATCCCCCCTGTATTGGATATTGTTGATGATGTTTTTACTGAATCCAGTTTGCCTCCTGATTCTTTACCCCCTGCACCAGTCAAGCCACATAGGTACTACAGGGTCCCAGACTCTCATAAATTTCTTTATAAAAACCCTGCTGCTGACCCAGAAACAATTTCTCAGGGTCCCAAGGGGGCAAGGCTTCCACTGCAAAAAACCCTGTTCCCTCGGATAGGGATTCTAGAGCACTGGATAGATGGGGGGAAAAATGTTTACACTTCTGCTGCTTTAGCTGTAAGGGCTTTAAACTGCCAGTTTTGCATGCTTAAATATCAACAATACCTAATGTCTTTGCTAAAACAGAAAATGCTTACAAGCTCAGAATGTCCTGACAATAAGGAAATGCAGGATTTATTGCATGCAGCTGAACAAGTGGGAAAGCATACTCTGCAATGTGGTTTTGATTCATTAGAGGCTTCTTGCAGAGCCACTGTTACAGGCTCTGTCATTCGAAGGCATGCTTGGTTAAAAGAACAGAGTTTACCAGATCATGTTAAAGCAAAATTATTGGATGCTCCATTACAGCATGATACTTTGTTTGGTGTTAAGGCAGAAGAGGTGTTAAAGAAAATGGAGGATAAAGCAAAATCAATGCAGACAGTAAAGGATTTCTTACAGGTTCAGCCACCTAGATTTAGCAGGAACTGGCCTTCTAAAAATTGGTCCTTTCCAGTGTCAGACAGGCCACAAAGAGGCAGATACAGATGCCCAAGAGGTAGATCTCAGCCCCAAGGCTCATACAGACCTAAACAATGGGGTGCTTCAGCCCCCAAAGGCGGAGAAGATAAATCACAACCTTATAGGAAACAGTCCCAATGACTTCCCTCTACAAAAGCCAAGCACTTACCTTTTGACAGCACCCTTAGGGGGAAAACTAGCACTTTTCTCACAAAACTGGCACATGATCACCCAGGAAAAATGGGTACTGAATATTGTTTCTCAGGGTTACAGGTTCTACTTTCACACCCTACCAAGGTCAAAAGGTATGCCAGACCTGCCACAAAACCAATGGGCAGAGGCACAAAAACAAATTTCTGCTCTCATGGACATGAGAGCTATTCAAAAAGTACCACAGCAAGAACAGGGGCAAGGATTTTACTCAAGACTTTTCTTGGTACCCAGAAAGGACAAAGCCTGGAGGACCGATACTGGACCTGTCAATTCTAAATACTTTCCTGGATGTTCCAAAATTCAAAATGTTGACACTGCAGCAACTTCTACCCATGCTGGGCAAGAAGGCTTGGCTAGTTACTTTGGACCTCAAAGAGGCATACCTGCATGTCCCAATCAGACAATCTTGCAGAAGATACCTCAGATTCATAGCTGGCTCAATGCATTACCAATTCTCTGCACTGCCGTTTGGCTTATCTACTGCGCCCAGGGTCTTCACAAAATGCCTGGCACCAATAATTGCATTTTGCAGACAAAAAGGAATCCAAATGTACCCCTACTTGGACGACTGCCTTATTCAAGCAGAGAGCAAGGACATTCTACTAAAGCATCTGGCGTTTGTAAAAGAATTACTAATTTGCCTAGGGTGCACACTAAATGAAAATAAATCAAAACTAGTGCCCTCTCAAGATAATATTCCTGAGTGCAAGCTTAAATACAACTGCCCAGATGGCTTATCTCACGCCAGTCAAACAAAGGCAACTGACTCATTACTTTCAAATGATGGCAACAAAGACCCAGTTACCTGCAAGAAAAATTCTGCAGGCTTGGGCTTCATGGCATCTTACATCCTGCTAATTCCATATGCAAGACTGCATATGAGGAAGCTACAATGGTACCTAAAAAGTGTTTGAACTCAACATTGCCACAGCCTGGAAACAATAATAACTCTTATTCCCTGCCTGCAACAGGAGTTTCGATGGCGGGCACTGGCCTGTCACCACAACAGGGGACAGCCTTTCACTTTACCCACAGCCAGGTAGACACTAACAACAGATGCATCGGATTATGCCTGGGGGGCACACATGACAGGAAAATGTATTCAGGGCATGTGGCCCACGGACCAAATGCATCCTCACATCAATCAAAAAGAGATGCTAGCAGTACAGAATGCCCTGACAGCCTTCAAGGATCTACTACATCCAGGACAACTATTACTAAAGACGGACAATACTACAATTATGTGGTACATAAACAAGCAAGGGGGCACACATTCCTACCCCCTCTGCAGGCAAGCCATGACTTTGTGGAACATAGCACTGACCTATCAAGTACATCTGCAGGCACAATTCCAGCCAGGAAAGACAAATACTCTGGCAGACAAACTAAGCAGAAACCTCATGGACCCTCATGAGTGGAAACTAGATACACAAGTCTTCAGCATGATAACAAGGAAATGGGGATGCCCAGACATAGATCTATTTGCCTCCCCTCACAACTGCCAACTACAGAGATTCTGCACAAAGACTTATCACGCACAAGCATGGAAGGTGGATGCTCTATCATTCAGCTGGAAAACCCTGACAATTTATGCCTTTCCTCCACTGCATCTCCTCCCCAAAGTACTCCTAAAGGTCAGGCAAGAGAAGCCAAAATGATTCTGATTGCCCCAGACTGGCCACGCCAGCACTGGTACCCAATCCTAAAGAGCTTGTCTCAAGGCCCAATCTGGACTTTACCTCAAATTCCTCATCTTCTGACCCAACAAAATAATCAGATCCTGCACGGCCAACTCAGAACCCTAAATCTGGCTGCATGGCGAATAATATAACCACTCAAAACACAAATCTCTCTAAAGCAGTTATGGATGTCATTTTGGAAGCCAGGAGGCCCAGCACCAGAAAATCTTATGCAGTAAAATGGAAGAGATTCTGTGCTTGGAATCAGGCACAAGGAATTGAACAAATATTCCAAATATTCCTCAGATTTTACAATACCTAACTGAGATGCTGGACAAAGGCCTATCCTTCTCATCAATTAAGATTCATGCCTCTGCCATTTCAGCTCATTACAGCAGTGGTGTGGTGGTGGTGCTGCTGTAGCGTTGTCGCCTCATAGCAAGACGTTGTCCCGTTCGATTCTCAGCTAGAGCGTCTTCTGTGTGGAGGAATATATGTGATATGGGTGTTCCTTCATTGAAATTTGTGCATCAGGGCTGGTAACCCAGTACGTAAAAATCCACTACCAATTATTAGCAGACTGGAGTTCCGCTGTGACGACCCCTAACCGGGAAAAGCCGAAAGACACAAAACAGTAGTGGTGCTGCGATAGCGTTGTCGCCTCACAGTAAGACGTTGTCCCGTTCGATTCTCAGCTAGAGCGACTTCTGTGTGGAGGCATGCGTGAATGGGCATTTCTTCATTGAAGGCTGTGCTTCAGGGCTGGCAACTCAGCACGTAAAAATCTACTGCCACTCATTAGTGGACCGGAGTTCCACTGTGGCGACCCCTAACCGGGATAAGCTGAAAGACGCAACAACAATATGGAACCACCTATTTTTTCACATCCACTGCTAAGGCAGTACCTCAGAGGGGCCAAAAACATAAGACCCCCAAGGAGAGCACCGATACCTACATGGGACCTCAATTTTGTCTTGGAAAAGCTCACACTGCCTCCTTTTGAGCCAGCCAATACAGCTGAAATAAAGTTCTTATCATGGAAAACAGCTCTGCTCCTAGCAATAACTTCAGCAAGAAGAGTCTCAGAGTTACAGGCACTAATGGCAGTGGAACCTTTTATCATTTTCCATATGGACAGGGTTTCTCTAAGGACAAACCCAACATTTATGCCAAAGGTAGTATCCATTGTGGCTCTTAACCAAGCCATTCATTTACCTACCTTTTATCCAAACCCCCAGAATAAAGGGGAGAGACTTCTGCATTTTTTTGGACATACACAGGCAGCTATGCTTCTACTTGGACAAAACTAAAGCTTTCAGAAAGACTGAGCAACTTTTAGTGGCATATGCTGCAGGATCACAAGGAAAGGCTATCTCAAAGCAGACTATTTCAAAATGGATAGGACACTGCATTAGTTTCTGCTATGCACAGCATGGCAAATCAGTGCCTAAGGGCATTAGGCCACATTCGACCAGGGCAGTAGCCACATCAGCAGCCTTTCTCAGAGGAGTACCAACCAAGGAAATTTTGGAGGCTGCAACTTGGACTTTAGTGCACACTTTTACCAAGCACTACCACTTACCTCTTTACTCTAAATCCAGAGCAGGCTTTGCCACTGCAGTTCTGCAGGGCCTCATAGCCACTCCTAATTCTATTTAGACCCAGCTGCCCAACCTCAGCTTTGGGATTCAACCCAAGTGTAATGACTGCAACAGTGAAACACGATGAACATAGTACACTTGTGTACCTACCATAAATGTAGATGTTCGAGTGTATTCGCTTTTTCAGTCCAGGTTACCTACACACCATCCCCCTTTATTTGCTGGGACTTATCTGTAGTTCTCTATTCTATACAACCTATGTGGTGTATTTGCTGGTAGATGAAGGTATTGTTTATTTTACTGTATGCCTTTTTTAAGCAATATTTTTAGCCTACCCTTTTGGGGGCACCTGACATCTGGGGCAAGAAAAACTGAAGAAAATGGCGTCGGCTGCATCTTATATACCCCTGACGCACTGACGTCAGGAAAGAGGCGACAGCAACCAACGCCGGACCAGGACTTTGGAATTCAGGCCGACTGCAGGTAGCCTGCCAGCAGGATAACCCAAGTGTAATGACTGCAACAGTGAATACACTCTAACATCTACATTTATGGTAGGTACACAACTGTACTTTCCATGGCCTTGTAGACCAGGCTCGTCAAGCTAATAGGGCGATAGTTCCCAAGATCAGTGGTGGCTCCCCCTTTGTGGAGTAGGATAACTTGCTGTGCGCCATTCAGTGGCACAAAGCCTGATGTGAGGCTATGATTGAACATGGTGCTTAGGCAGGGAGCCAGTTCATTCTGACGTTCGTGTACAACGCAGCCTGGGATGTTGTCCAGTCCCATAGATGCTGTGTATTTGGTTTTAGAGAGTGCAGCTTTTACCTGCATAGATGTGATTACAGGGACTGTGCATTCTTCCTGTATAGATATGGGCCCTTGGGGGTGAGGGGGGGTAAAGTTAGCACTGAACCTATCTGCCAGGATGTTGGCAATATCAGTTGGTTCTGTAATTTTTGTGCTGTTGTGCTGTAACTCAGAGCAGATCTGGGTGTTGCCATTGAGATTCTTGACATAGCTATAGAATGCTTTGTGGTTGTCCTTATAATCAGTGGCGATTTTGTTTTCGTAGCTAACTCTGGAGGATCTTATAAGGGATCTCAGCTTCTTACTGAGGCTGACCGGGAGCTCCTCCACTGGTGGGATTTTACTCTCTTTTGCAACAGTTTCTTCCTTCTGTTGTAGAGTTTGTTTATGGCAGGGGACCACCAGATTGGCTTCCTGTTTTGGAGGATAGCATCTTGGTTCTGTTTGAAATAGCATGATCCATGCACTCATGTAAGTGCTTATAGAGTGCATTTGTGTAGGATTCAGCAATTGTAACTGTATTGTCCATCTGCATGGGTGTCATGAAATTCGCCACTTCTGTCTTAAGAAGCATGAAGTTGGCTTTGAAGAAATTATTTACTGTGGTTTCCTTAATGGTGGGTGGGGGTGGGATGCGGATATCTAGGGTGATTAGCTTATGGTCGGATCTGACCAACAAGGAGTTGACTTCAGGTGTGGAACACTGGTCACTCATGTTGGTAATGACTAGATCTAGGACATTGTTGCCCCTAGTGGGGGTGTGGATAAGTTGATCCAGGGCATTGGAATTTATGAATTCCAGAAAGCATTGAGCGAAGGAGTTGGTACATGAGTAGTATTCTCAGGTAATGGTGGGGTAGATGAAATCATGCATTATTAGGGTGTTTGAACCCTAATATTTTCCAGTATATCAAGAAAAGAGGAGTGGGAATCCTGGGGCATGGTGGGGGATCTGTATCAAGCTACAATTTGGATTGCAGTTTTGCCCAGAGTTGGTTGCACTTGGATATCCTCGGATGCATTATGCTGCGCAGCTAGCCTGGAGGTGTGGATATCCCTAATGACTATGGACACACGTCCACCTTTGGTGTTCTGGTCCAGGTTAGATGGCTGAAAAGTATGGTATGAGTTATAGTCTCAGTCACTGCACAGATATCGATGTTCTCCATTTTAAGGAGTGCGTCGAGTGAGTGCATTTTGAGATTTAGACTTCTAGCACTGAGTAGCATTACCCTCAGTTTTTGCTTGCCTGTTCTGTTGCAGTGGTGAATTTGTCATTTGAACCTTGCCTAAAAAGGCACTATATGGGTGGTAAGACCCTTAGCCAGTGTCCGGAATCCCAGAGGTGACAGGTGCAGGCCATCTCTGGCAAAGCATCCTGGTCTGTTGACCATGTCGTCCCAAGCAGACAGATACTGGATTCCCTTTGAATGAAACCAGAAGCTTAGCCAATTGTTGAAGTCAATCATTTTGTCTTTGTACTGCGGTATCATTCTGGGCGATGGCAGGATGCTACTCAGGGCTAGGGTCATACCTGCCTGGGCTACAAGATCGGAGAGCTCTTCCATGTCTCTTTTCATGTAGTCCAGGGAGGTACGTCTCAGGTCGTTCACATGAATATGGACAATGACAGAGTCATATTTGTACTTGTGGAGTGACTGGAGTGCGTGGGTTATGTGGCGGATCCTGGCACCCGACAGGCAGCTGACAGTAACCTTCTTATTTAGCCTGGTGAGTGGGACATCAGTGTGCCTGACTATAGAGTCACCTATGACTAATGTTTTGGGTACGTTGTTTTGCCTTATGGGCTGTGGTTTATTGGCACACTGAGTCTGTGGGCTATGTGTCATTTGGGTTGTGTTGGGGGGGATTAAGGTTGCTTGCGTTTCTGCTTTGGAGGTCTCTGTTGCTTGAGCAGATTATTATTGAGAGCCTCTGTGAATGTTTTTGTGTTTCTATGTGTGGATTTTGGTGGTGTAGGTTTAGTGGGACTGTGTGATGAGTGTGGTATGGTGCAAGTGTTTACCTTCTCCTCTTGACTGTCAAGTTCAGTCTTGGTTGGAGAGAGCTTTACCTCAAGTTTGGCTAGATAAGTGCATCTCTCGTTGTGGTGTTGGGTGGTAGGAGGAGAGGGTTGTCTGTGTACATGAGGCAATCGCTACATTGCCCCAAGATGCCCAGATACATCAGATAGACGAAAACACTGGGAGCTGACCCTTGGACATGCCTGAATAAAAAACTGCTTTCCTCTAGACAAGTGAGGAAAGTGAGTATAAGAGCTGTTTTTCTCTAAGCAAGTGAGGAAAGTAAGTACAAAAACTGTTTTCCTCTAGGTATATGGGAAGGTTGAGTGCTGTTGTAATTTGTAGCTTATTTAGTGCTAACAACAAGTTCTGAACAAGTGCTGACCACGAATAAGCAAATTCAAATGCTAAAACTAAGAATCTGTACCTGGATCTTGTGGTAGATGGGCTACCAAGTGCTTACCACTCCCACTGATAAACTAGAATGCTTCCCAACAACACAAAATGGCTTAGGGGGCTCAGAAGCATACAAACAGTCCTGGATACTGCAAATTTGTATCTGGACTAGACTAGTTACAGGAAAGGTGGGAAACAAGCGCAGATGCAGGCTTTTAAACCAGAAGGTTGAAAGATATGGAAAAACTGCCCAAATGGCCAATAAACTACAATTTATGGACCAGAAACCACTCTTGTGGTTGATATGCTACCTAGTGCTTACCACTCCCACTGATAAGCTAGATGGCTTCCCTCCAACACTGAAAGGCTTGGGGTGCTCAGAAGCTTACAAACAGTCCTGGATACAGTAAATCTGTATTTGGAATAGACCAGTTACAGGAAAGGTGGGAAATGAGCACAAACGCAGGCTTTTAAACCAGAAGGTTGAAAGAGATGGAAAAACTGCCCAAACGGCCAATAAACTACAATTTCTGAACCAGAAGCCACTCTTGTGGTAGATAGGCTACCTAGTGCTTACCACTCCCACTGATAAGCTAGAAGGCTTCCCTCCAACACAGAAAGGCTTGGGGGGGGGCTCAGAAGCTGACAAGCAGTCCTCGATATACAGCAAATCTGTATCTGGACTAGACTAGTTACAGGAAAGGTGGGAAACGAGCGCAAATGCAGGCTTTTAAACCAGAAAGTTGAAAGAGATGGAAAAACTGCCCAAACGGCCAATAAACTACAATTTCTGGGCCAGAAACCACTCTTGTGGTAGATAGACTACCTAATGCTTACCACTCCCACTGATAAGCTAGAAGGCTTCCCTCCAACACAGAAAGGCTTTCGGGGCTCAGAAGCTTACAAACAGTCCTGGTTACAGCAAATCTGTATCTGGACTAGACTAGTTACAGGAAAAGCAGGAAACATGCTTAGAATTTTTTTTTTGGAAAGGGAGAAAGGAGAAACAAGATAATTCAAAGTTAAGGACCTAAGTGGCTTGCTCCTCACAGATGTTCTCTCTCTGTATTAGGTATAATGAGCTAGTGACACTAGACTGGAATAGAGCTGAACAGATGGAACTGGTAAGAGTGTCTGAAATCAAAATATGATTTCACTGTACTTGGTTGAGTGAGCAAATGAGATAGACCCAGGAGGAGTGTTCAAACACAAATTTACAGGAGGGGCGGGCAGTTCCAAAGCCACCAAGATTAATACCACAACAAGAACAGGAAGGGCAGGCAGGAAACTAACTGCAGAGACAGAGAGAGACCACAGTATTCTATGAAATATTAAATAGAAAAATATTGCAGTGCAATCTTTAACACTGCAAGTTTGTACTTAACTCAGCTAGTAATGCAGTTGATTGTAGGTATGTAGCTGAAGCCAAACAACTCGGATATTGATCAGTAATGTTTATATGAGAATTAACTGGTTGTCTGTAAAGCTGGTAGAGATCGTGGGAAAGTTCATATCCATGGCAACAGACCCTTTTGATTGATTAGACAGTTTGAGTGAGAATTTAAAGCGATGTCAGGAGTATCCAGTTTGCAACTCTGAGGACAGTGCTAGTCACTGCAAACTAGTTGCCGTGTGCGCAACTCAGTATTGGTGAAATTTCAATTGTGCTTTTATAAGAAAAATGTCACTCAAGGTGTCTGTGTTCTTAGTTTATCTGATGATGGACTGAGTTGCTTTACTCCATGTTGTGCACCTGCAACCACTGCCTGGTTGTCTCTAGTTTCAGGGGGACTGTACATCAACTGCACACAAGGCTCCTAGACGTAACATATGAAGTTTCCTTGACTTTGCGCTCCTTAGTCAACTGTGGCACTGACATTTCTCTCTCAGTTCATTTTTGCGTGGGTCCTAACTACTCTGCCTAAGCACACTGACTAGAAAATAAAATAACTGCTGAGCAAGTTCTTAGGATGATACTAGGCTATTGGCCCAGAGGCCCTTATAAGCCTAGCCAAGAATTTTACCCATGTTCCCTCAAAGGCAGCACCTGTTTCCCCTATCCAGTCGTCCAGGTTCCTCTTAAAGCGGGCTAGAGAGGTACTCTTCTTGACATGGAGAGGGAGTCTACTCCACAGATGGGGGGAGTCTTTGGGACACAAATCTATCCTGCCAACAAGTTCTATTAATGTCGCAGACCAGGTTAAGGCCTTGCATGTGTGGAGTTTGTCTTACGGATATGCAGCAACTCCATCAAGGCTGGGTCTGAAATGCCCTTGTATGCCAGACACAGGTCACCTCTGAGCAGTCTGTATGAGACTGAGTAGAGGGACAGGGCTTTTAGCCTATCTGTATAGGATAGGTGTTTGAGACCCTGGATTTTCCTGGTCAGGAACCTGTGGTCTCTCCAACTGCTGCATGTGTTTGGCAAGGTACATGCCAAAGGGGGCGTTATACTCGATAATGGGGTCTGATAAGGGAGGAGTACAGGGATGTTATGACCTCCTTGTTCCTGGATGAAATACCCTTATTTATGAGGTGGGCCATGTAGAAAGTCTTCCATACAACAGAGGCAACGTGGTGATCAAAAGTCAGGTTGCTGTCAACCTGGGTGCCCTAGTCCCTTGCAGCTGATTATATGCTTAGTACTTTGTTATTAATGTGATAATTAGTGGGAATGACATTTTTCCCAAAGGGGATAATGATGCATTTCTTGGCATTCAGTTTGAGGGCATGCTTCTGGCACCAGTCATTAGTTGGGGTAAGGCCCTCTTGCAGCATGTTCCCATCACTAGGGGAATTTAAGACGGCTCCCAGCTTGCAGTCATCTGCAGACTTGGTCACCCACAGACCACTGGTTTTGGCTTGCACCACAGAAAAGTGCATCCCAAACAGTAGAGGCCCCAAGACTGATCATTGGGGTACCCTGCTCGTTATGGGTCTACTACTAGAGGGGGCTTGCCCTACTTTGACTGAGTGGGTTCTATCAGTGAGCCAGTTAGCTACCCATCTGGTAACTTACAGGTTGATGCCTAGCTGGGACAGTTTATCTATTATGCCCAATTGGGGAATAGTGTCAAAGGCTTTGGCTAGGTCAAGGTAGGTGGTGTGCACTATCTTCCCCTTGTCCATGGCTTTGGTGACTATTTTGAAGAAGTCGACCAAGTTTAACAGGCATGATCTCCCTTTGACAAAACAAAACTGTGTGGGTTCAAGCATTTGGAGGTTGCCACTGTCCTTGTTTATAAGGTCCATGATAATGCATTCCATATACTGTTGCATATTAACCTTGTGCCTATAGACTTTTTACTGTACTAAAAACTGTTTTACAGGTTATACAAGTTCAATTAATAAGACCAGACTGCTGCTGCTTACCAAGTATGTAATGGGCTTATTATCCACTTACTGTCGCTAGTTAAGATGTGATAAATGGGGGCTATGTGTTCTAGCTTCTACACCACTGTTATCAATATTTGATGTGACCCAGAACCAGCAGTATGAGATTTTACTCCTACCACTGCCAGTAGTTAGTGTATAAAGGGCAGTGTTTGCATTGCTGCCATTGGAAATATCCAAGACCTACCACATCTAGATATGCTCCACTCTGTACAGCTTAGGATCAGAACTTTAATCACCAGGATTTCACATTACCAATCGTAATTGAAACTTGACCAGAAATAATTTTTGCATCCCTACACATATTTCTCAGAATAGGGCTGAGAAGAGTAAGTGGTGACTCTTCAGCACAGACTCACTGCTCATACTGTAGTGAATGCTTCCACCAATGAGCTAAAGCTATTAAATAAGAATACTTCTTATTGTTTACCCTTAAGCTTTAAATATTTAAATGGTAGCAATTGGGTTTGAGCAGATGTTCTTCGTGTTTCACTGTTGCAGTCATTACATTTGGGTTATCTGCCTGCAGGTAGCCCTCAGCCAGCCTGAATATCAGAGTCTTGGGTCCTGCGTCGGATGCTGTCTCATCTTCCATGACGTCGGGTAGTCAGGGGGTATAAAGCATGCAGCCAACCCCATTACATCAGTCTTTCTTGCCGCGCGGTGCCCGAAGCAGAAGCAGCTCGCAAGTGCCAGTTGGCCGACTCCTGAAATTTTCGTTTTCGAGTTTCAGAACCGAAGTCTTCAAAAAAGCCAAGTACCCCGTTGGGGATTCTTTTTCTTGCTCTAAACTGATGTCAGTAAAAGTTAACAATTGTATTACGTGTGGAAAGCAAATACCTCATAAAAATTTTAATTCGTACTGCATTCCTTGCTTAGGCCCAGAACACAACGTCCCTCGCTGTCAGTTTTGTGCCTTATTCAATCCTCAAACTATTCGTCGTCGGTCCATTTTTGCAGCAAACTATTTCTGTACTCTGGTTTAATTATCCAGACATGGCTTCGGTAAGCCATCTGACTACCGACATTCCGAAAAAACGTAAAGATAAAGACAGAGACAGACCGCATAGGTTCAAAGCTGCCGACGACGCTAGTTGCCAGTTCACCGGTACTCAGTGAGGCCCTTTTGCAGCCCCTGTTACCCACTACTTCAGATTTGCAGGCCTCTACTGAGACCCATTCGGAGTCCAGTATGCCATGAGATGCTTCTTCGACTATGGAACTTGCGGATGTCTCTACCTTGGATGGGTCCAGAGTCGCTGTGCAGGCACCAGCTTCTGAGGATGTATTCAGGCCTACGGACTTGCATTTAAAACCGACGCCTTCTTCTTCAAGGCCTAAAACTCGACCCATACCTAGAAAACTGACGTCCAAACCGCATGGGCAGGCCCATATGCCAAAAAAAAAAAAATTATAAGAGTGGCTGAAGACCTTATTATTTTAATTAGGGGAAGCCAGCCTTCTCCCTCTAAGAGACATAGAATTGATTTTCCTTCTCATTCTTCTGATCAGGATTCTGAAATTTCTGTTTCTTCTGATTACCAGGGTTTGCCCTTATCTACCTATGAGGATTCTGATGCAGAGGACTCCATTCCCTCTGCTTTCCCTTTTTTGGTGAAACCTTGCACACACTTAGGGAGCATTTCCGCTGGGAAAGCCAGGATTACTCTGACTCCAAAAAGAGGCTTAGGGAATTCTTACTCCTACCTCAACACAGGCCTTTAACTATCCTTCCTGTCCTGGACATTGTAGATGATGGCTTCTTGTAATCTATCCTGGACTCAAGACACTTTACCTCTGGTTCCCAGGAAACCTGACAGGTATTACAGAGTACCTGACTCTCACAAGTTCCTTTTCAAGAATCCTATTGCAGACCTAGAAACCATTTCCTAGGGACCTAAAGGCATTAAGGCTACTACTGCCAAAAACCTACCCCGCTCTGATAGAGATTCCAGGGCCTTGGATCAATGGGGTAAGAAGGTATACACTTCTGCTACTTTGGCCGTTAGGGCCTAAAACTGCCAGTTTCATATGTTAAAGTATCAGCAAAATGTTATGAGACTACTAAAACAGAAAATGATGTTGATTCCTAACTGTGCTGAAAATAAAGAATTACAGGATTTAATGCATTCTACTGAACAAGTTGGTAAACATGCTTTGCAATGTGGTTTTGACTCTTTAGGAGCATGTTGTAGAGCTGCTGTCACTGGGTCTGTTATTAGAAGGCATGCTTGGCTTAAGAAGCAAAATTTTCCAGATCATGCTAAAGCTAAATTACTAGATGCTCCCTTAAACCAAGATCGCCTGTTTGGCAACAAAGCCGACGAAGTCCTTAAAAAGATGGAGGAAAAAGCTAAATCTATGCAGACTGTTAAAGATTTCCTGCAAGTACAGCCTCCCAGATTCAGTAGGCATTGGCCTTCTAAGAATTGGTCTCAGCAGCTGCTTCTTATGCTAGGCAAAGATGCCTGGCTGGCAACCTTAGACTTAAAGGAAGCTTACCTACACATTCCAATAAGGGAATCTTGCAGGAAATACCTACGCTTCAGAGGAGGCTGCATGCATTATCAGTTCTCTGCACTTCCCTTTGGCTTATCTACTGCACCCAGGGTATTCACAAAGTCCCTAGCTCCAGTCATTGCATTTTGCAGGCAAGGAAATATTCAGATATATCTATACATGGACGATTGTCTAATTCAGGCAGAAAGCCAGGAGATGCTACTAAATCATCTGGCATTTGTAAATAAACTTCTAACCTCACTGGGGTACACCATAAATGAAAAGAAATCTCATCTAGTACCCTGCCAACAGATTGTATTCCTGGGAGCAAGCTTGAACACAACTTCCCAGATGACTTACCTCACACCAGAGAAACAAGTTTATCCAACAGCCTACTTCAAACTAGTGGCCACGAAGACCCAGCTATCTGCAAGGAAAATCCTGCAAGCCCTGGGGTTCATGGTCTCTTGCATTCTACAAATTTCATATGCAAGACTGCATATGAGGAAACTACAATGGTATCAACATACATAGGACCTGAAATCAATGATTCCTATCATTCCTTTGGTGGGCAGAGGCCTGCCACCACAACAAGGGACTGCCATTCATTCTACCCCCTGCCACCCAAACCCTAACAACAGCTGCATCAGACTATGCATGGAGGGCTCACTTGGCAGGGCAGTGCATTCAGGGCAAATGGAACCTGAGTCAGATGCACCTGCATATCAATCAAAAAGAAATGTTAGCTGTACAGAATTCACTAACAGCCTTCAAGGACCACATTCTTCCAGGACAATTATTGGTAAAGACAGACAACACCACTGTTATGTGGTACATAAACAAGAAGGGGGGAACCCACTCGTACCCTCTCTGCAGACTAGCCATGGCTCTGTGGAATACAGCCTTGAACTATCAAATGCACCAACAAGCTCAATTCTTGGCAGGCAAGCTAAATTCACTGGCAGACAACCTAAGCAGAAGTCTCATGGACCCACACGAGTGGAAACTGGAACCAAAGATATTCAACATTTTGAGAAACAAATGGGGGAACCCAGAGATGGACCTGTTTGCCGCCCCTCAGAGCTACGAATCGGGCAAATTCTGCACAAGGACTCCCCACAGCCAAGCTTGGAAAGTGGATGCCTTGTCCTTCACCTGGGAAAGCCTCTCAGTTTATGCTTTTCCCCCTCTGTCACTCCTATTGAAAGTACTGCTAAAGATCAAAAAAGACAAACCAAGGACAATACTGATTGCAGCAGACTGGCCACGCCAACACTGGGTACCCCCTCTTGCGCAGTATGTCACTGCTGGATCCAATGCACCTGCCTCAGACCCCTTCCCTGCTGTCCCAGCAGGAGGGCCAGGTTCTGCACCCCCAGCTTCAAACCCTGAACCTTGCAGCTTGGCTAATTCCCTGAGCTCTCCAATAGCATCCCTCAGTAAGTAGGTGCTAGATGTCATTCTGGAGGCCAGGAGGCCTAGTACTAGAAAATCCTATGCTGAAAATTGGAAAAGATACTGTTCCTGGAGCCAGACTCAAGGGATGGGCACAACAGTGCCCATCTTACCGCATATTCTTCAATACTTAACAGAGATGCTCCACAAGGGCCTTGCCTTCTCATCAATTAAAATTCATGACTCAGCCATTTCAGCACATTATAATACTGAGCCCACCCCTCTTTTCTCACCCCCTGCTGAAACAATTCCTCAGAGGGGCCAGAAATTTAAGACCACCCAGGAGAGCCCCTACTCCAGCCTGGGACCTTAACTTTGTGTTGGAAAAGCTCACTCTACCTCCTTTTGAGCCACCCAGCTGCAACTGCAGAGTTGAAATTCCTTTCTTGGAAAACTGCTTTCCTGCTAGCCATCACTTCAGCAAGAAGAGTGTCTGGACTTCAGGCCCTCATGGCAGTGGAGCCCTTCATCATCTTCCATGCTAACAGGGTGTCCCTCAGGACCAGTCCTTCCTTTATGCCCGAGTTGGTATCCAGTGTGGCCCTTAATCAGTCCATTCATTTGCCTACTTTTTTTCTAATCCACAGAACAAAGGAGAATGAATAGTGCCCTCTTTGGACATGCACAGACAACTAAGATTTTATTTGGACAGGACTAAGCCTCTCAGAAAAACTGAACAGCTGCTAGGGTGGAGGGGAAAGCCATTTCAAAGCAAACCATTTCTAAGTGGATGGGCCATTGCATTCTTTTCTGCTATAAGCAACATGGAAAACCTACCCCTCAAGGGATAAGATCACATTCCACCAGGGCTGCATCTACCTCTATAGCCTTTCTCAGAGGTGTCCCTACCAGGGACATCCTAGAAGCTGCTACCTGGAGTTCTGTACATACCTTCACCAAGCATTACCACTTGCCTATGTTTTCTAAATCCAGAGCTGGTTTTGCCACTGCAGTCTTGCAGGCCTTAATAGCTGGTCCTAATGCTCTCTAACTTCCTCCTCCCTTCCTTAGCTTTGGGAATCTACCCAAATGTAATGACTGCAACAGTGAAACACAAAGAACATAGTACAGTTGTGTACACTTAAAATGTAGATGTTCGAGTGTATTCACTGTTGCAGTCCTGGATGTTCATCGTGCATACAGCTGCAGTTATAACAGATGGACTCTCCTGCCGTCAGGCGGGTCCTCGGTCGGCTGAATTCCAAAGTCTAGGTCTGGCGTCGGTTGTCGTCACTTCTTCCCTGACGTCAGTGCGACAGGGGTATAAAGGAACCAGCCGACGCCATTTTCTTCAGTCTTTCTTGCCGCGCAGTGCGCGAAGCAGAAGCAGTTCGCAAGTGCCGGTCGGCCAGCTCCTGAAATTACGAAATTTGGAAACCGAAGTCTTCTTAAAAGCTAAGTACCCCGTTGGGGAAACTTTTCTTGCCTCAGACCGATGTCAGACAAAGTTAGTAATTGTATTTCTTGTGGGAAGCAAATACCGCATAAGGATTTCCATTCCCTCTGTATACCTTGTTTAGGCCCAGACCACGGCGTCTCGGTCTGTCGTTTTTGTGCTACATTCAACAAACGCACTATTAAGCGTCGGGCGGAGTTCGCCCAGCATTATTTTGGAAAAGCATTTAACTATACTACGTCGTCGGATACTCAGACTCTGGTTTTGTCTAAAAAATGCAAAGACAAGGACCGACACACGAGGTCCGCGGCCTCTACCGACACCACGCCAAAGCCGACTACACGTGGTCCGGTTCTCAGTGAGGCGCCTATGCAGCCCCTGATTACCGACGACACTTCTTTGACGGTGTCTCCTGTGCCCGAGGTCGCAGGCTCCTCGGCCCACACCCCGACTACAGATACCGAAGCCACTCTTTGCGTTGAAACTCAGAATGAGGACAGGTCCACCTCCACTCAAGGTGTCTTCAGACCTTCCTCTTCTTTCTCCATCAAGGCTTTCACAAAGTCTAAAGCAACCATGCACCCTAAGAGACCAGCTACACAGGGCCCATCTCCAGGCCCCATGCCCAAGAAACAGATGCTTAAAATGGCTGAGGATTTAATTGCTCTAATCAGAGGCTCTCAGCCCCCACCGGACAAAAGGCCCAGAGTGGAGGAAGATTCCCCCTCCTCTGATCAGGGCTCCATTATTTCAAAGCACTCTGATGATGAGGAACATTCTTACTCCCCTTTTGAAGACTCTGATGCGGAGGAGTCCATCCCTTCTGTATCCCCCCTGAGGATTACTTATTTGGGGAAACTTTGCATACCTTAAGGGAACACTTCCACTGGGAAGGCCAGGATTATTCAGATTCCAAGAAAAGGCTCAGGGAATTTCTCTTGTTACCTCAGCATAGGCCTCTGGCTATACCTCCTGTCTTGGACATCCTAGATGATGTTTACTCGAGGCCTGCCTTAACCCGGACTCTCTACCTCCAGCTCCAGTTAAGCCTGACAGGTACTACAGGGTTCCTGACTCACACCAATTTCTTTACAAAAGCCATGCTGCTGACCCAGAAACCATCTCACAGAGCCCCAAGGGAGTTAAGGCCTCCATTGCCAAAAATCCATTGCCTTCCGAGAGAGATTCCAGATCCTTAGAAAGGTGGGGAAAAAGGTATATACCTCGGCTACCTTATCCATGAGGGCCTTAAACTGTCAGTTTCATATGCTAAAATACCAACAGTTTCTGTTATCACAATTGAAGAGTAAAATGTCACAACCTGAACAACCAGACTTGAAGAAGTTGCAGGATTTGATGCATAGTGCAGAACAAGTGGGTAAGCATACCTTACAATGTGGTTTTGATGCTCTAGAGGCCTCATGTAGAGCTGCTGTTACAGGATCAGTCATCGTAGGCATGCCTGGCACAAGGAACAAGCCTTGCCAGATCATGTCAAAGCTAAATTACTATACGCACCTCTTCAAAAGGATGTACTATTTGGTGCTAATGCTGAGGAGGTATTAAGGAAAATGGAGGAAAAGGCTAAATCAATGCAAACTGTGAAAGAATTTCTACAGGTTCAACCCCCACGTTTTAGTAGAAATTGGCCTTCCAAAAAACTGGTCCTTTCCTGCCACAGACAGACCCCAAAGAGGCAGATACAGGCGCCCGAGGGGCAGAGGACAATCCCAAGGCTCGTATAGAGGCAGACAATGGCAAGCTCCTACACAAAGAGGTGGTGAGGACAACTCGCAATCTTTCAGAAAGCAAACCCAATGATTTTCCCCTTTGCATGCCAACCAGGTTTCAAATGGCAGCCCCCTTAGGAGGAAAGCTGGCATTATTTTCAAAAAATTGGCATGTTGTCACAAAGGACAAATGGATCCTGGACATTATAAACAGAGGCTACAAATTCCATTTTCACACCCTTCCAAAAATGAGAGGCATGCCAAACCTGCCACACAATCAAAGGGCAGAGGCACAAAAGCAAATTGCAGATCTCATAAACATGAAAGCTATTCAAGAGGTACCTACGCACGAACAAGGTCAAGGTTTCTATTCCAGGCTATTTTTGGTGCCAAGGAAGGGAAAAGATTGGAGACCTATTTTGGATCTATCCATCCTAAACACATTTCTACTCATACCAAAATTCAAGATGCTCACTCTACAGCAACTTCTTCCCATGCTGGGCAAGGAGTCTTGGCTGGTAACATTGGACCTCAAGGAGGCATACCCGCATGTCCCAATCAGACAAAATTGCAGAAGGTACCTCAGATTTCTTGCAGGTTCAACCCATTATCAATTCTCTGCATTGCCCTTTGGCTTATCTGCTGCACCCAGAGTATTCACGAAATGCCTGGCATCAGTAATTGCCTACTGCAGACTTCAAGGGATACAAATATATCCCTATTTGGATGACTGCCTGATCCAAGCGGACAGCAAGCACATTCTTCTGAAACATCTGGCTTATGTAATAATGTTATTGAAATCTCTGGGATAGACAGTCAACAAAAAGAAATCAAGGCTAATACCCTCTCGGAAGATAATTTTCCTGGGTGCCAATTTGGACACAAACACCCAGATGGCCTACCTCACGCCAGAGAAGCAGGGCAACTAATACAATACTTCAGAACACTAGCAAATTGCACCAGGCTAACTGCAAGGAAAATCCTGCAGGCTCTGGGATTCATGGCATCTTGCATCTTACTAATCCCATGTGCAAAGCTGCATATGAGGAAACTACAGTGGTACCTAAAACGTATGGTCTCAACACAGCCACAGTTTGGAAACAATAATACCACTAATTCCATGTCTGCAAAAGGAATTTCTGTGGTGGGCTCAAGCATGTCAAACAAACACAGGTCTTCCATTCAGCAAGCCTCAAGCAAATCAAGTCATCACAACAGACGCCGGACTACGCCTGGGGGGCGCACATGACAGATCGGTGCATTCGGGGCAAATGGTCCCAAAAAGAAAAGCACCTTCACATCAATCAAAAAGAAATGCTAGCAGTAATAAATGCTATGAAAGCTTTCAAGGACCTTCTACAACCAGGTCAATTATTGATAAGAACGGACAACACCACAGTCATGTGGTACATAAACAAACAGGGAGGAACACATTCTTACCACCTATGCAGACTGGCCATGTCACTTTGGAACATGGCCATGGACTTACAAATGGAACTACAAGCACACAGTACTTGCCAGGCAAGGAAAACACGCTGGCAGACAACCTAAGCAGGAATATGACAGATCCACACGAATGGAAATTGCATCTAAAAGTTTTTACAGAAATAATCCAAGAATGGGGAAGGCCAGACATAGATCTCTTTGCCTCCCACAAGAATCATCAATTGACAAAATTCTGCTCAAGGATCTTCCATCCAAAGGCCTGGAGAGTGGACACTCTTTATTTCAGTTGGACATCAATGACAGTTTATGTCTTCCCTCCTCTTCCTCTGCTGCCCAAAGTTCTATTAAAGACCAAAGCAGACAGACCAAAGATGATTCTCATTGCTCCGGACTGGCCAAGGCAACACTGGTACCCACTCCTGAGGAGCCTGACGCATTCCCCACCATGGACCTTGCCTCTAATGCCTCTTCTTCTGACTCAGCACAGTTTCAAAACTCTTCACAGCCAGCTTAAAACACTCAATCTAGCCGCATGGAAGATTCCTTAGCATCTCAACAGGCCCTACTCTCCAAGGAGGTGCAGGATGTCATTTTGGAGGCCAGAAGACCATCAGCTAGAAAAGCTTACTCCATAAAATGGAAACGCTTTGTGTCTGGAATGAGAAAAAGGGCCAGGATCCTGGAAACTGAATTTACCTCAAATACTACAATATTTGGCTGAACTGCTAAGCAGTGGACTTTCTTTCTCCTCCATCAAAATACATGCCTCAGCCATTTCTGCAGAATACAACACTGATCCACCTTTATTCTCTCACCCTCTCTTAAGACAGTTCTTCAGAGGGGCTAAGAATTTAAGGCCTCCAAGGAAACAACCAATACCTGCTTGGGATCTGAATTTCATTCTGGAAAAATTGACCTTGTCTCCTTTTGAGCCAGCTGCCTCATCAGATTTGCAATATTTGTCCTGGAAAACAGCTTTCCTTCTGGCTATCACCTCAGCTCGTAGAGTTTCAGAACTACAGGCTCTCATGGCTGTCCAGCCTTTTATCATCTTCCATCAGGACAGAGTTTCCTTACGAACCAACCCGTCCTTTATGCCTAAAGTGGTATCCAGGGTAGCTTTAAATCAGGCCATACATTTACCTACTTTTTATCCTAATCCTCAAAACAAAGGGGAGAGATTACTACATTCCTTGGACATCCACAGACAGCTGCATTATTATTTGGACAGAACAAAGCCTTTCAGAAAATCAGAACAGCTCTTTGTGGCCTATGCGGTAGGAGCTCAAGGGAAACCAATTTCCAAACAGACAATCTCAAAATGGATAGGCCACTGCATACGCTTTTGCTATTCCTTTCATGGCAAAACTGTTCCTACAGGCATTAGAACTCATTCCACCAGGGCCACAGCCACCTCTGCAGCCTTCCTCAGAGGAGTTCCTACCAAGGATATTTTGGAAGCAGCCACTTGGAGTTCTGTGCATACCTTCTCCAAGCACTACAACCTACCATTATACTCCAAATCTAGAGCAGGCTTTGCCACTGCAGTCTTGCAGGGCATTTTGGCTCCTCCTAGTTCCAACTAGTGCCTACCACCCCTTTCTTAGCTTTGGGATTCTACCCATCTGTTATGACTGCAGCTGTATGCACGATGAACATAGTACAATTTTGTACCTACCATAAATGTAGATGTTCAAATGCTAATACAGCTGCAGTCCAGGTTTCCCTCCCTCCTTCCCCTCTTGGGACAGGCATATAGGCTAACACATCCTCATACAACCTGATTGGGGTTTTCATTTATGATGTATTTGCTTGCAACTACTGTATTTTGATTATATAGCACTGCATTATCACACAATTTTATTATTGCCTTCCTTCTGGGGGCACCTGACATCTGGGGCAAGAAAAGCTGAAGAAAATGGCGTCGGCTGGTTCCTTTATACCCCTGTCGCACTGACGTCAGGGAAGAAGTGACGACAACCGACGCCGGACCTAGACTTTGGAATTCGGCCGACCGAGGACCCGTCTGACAGCAGGAGAACCCATCTGTTATGACTGCAGCTGTATTAGCACTCGAACATCTACATTTATGGTAGGTACAAAACTGTACTTTACCCTTCCTCCAGCCCCCTGACTTCTCTTGGCTATACCTTTCTTCTGGATTAGTGTATTTCAGCTTTCTGGCATATTTGCTTTTTGTTGGAGGTGTAACCTTATATATATATATATATATATATATATATATATATAAAATTGCTTCCCATTATGGGGCCACCTGACATCTGGGGCAAGAAAAACTGATGTAATGGCATCAGCTGCATGCTTTATACCCCTGACTACCTGACGTCATTGAAGATGAGACAGCATCTGACGCAGGGCCCAAGACTTTGATATTCAGGCCGGCTGAGGGCTACCTGCAGGCAAATAACCCAAATGTAATGACTACAACAGTGAATACACTAAAACATCTACATTTATGGTAAGTGTACACAACTGTACTTTACTGTTCCCAGTGAGTCGATGTCACACAACTGTAGGTATATGTAAAATGCACAACTCCTTTAATCAATAAGTAAATCATAAGCCACAAGCATTCAAACTTAAATTAAAACGTCTTTATTTGAAAGAAATACACTTAAACCATTTCTTTAACAAGTAAATGTACAAACTGCAAAAAGTGAGTATGAGATTGGAAATAAAACATTCAAAAAGCAAGTAATGGTTAAAAAATGACTTTCTAGGATGTAAGCTAGAAACTGTATTTTTATGGCTAATGTATCTAGTGCTGTTACTGTTTGTCTTCTAAGTCCAAATTGAAATGTTCAAATACCTTACCAGCAGTATAAGTGTGCTTGGTCTCCAAGGGTGTCCTCCAGAAAATAACTGCAACCTGTAAGGAGCATGATACAAACTGAAAGTCTGCAGAAGTCAAGAAGCAATGGTTTAGTTCTATTTTTAACTAATGCACTAAAATTTCAAAAGTATCAAATACACATTTATATACCATTTTACACATTTTGCTTTCTGCATTATACCTTACTGAAAAGGCAAAAATGGTGACTTTTCACCTTTAATTTGAATTATTGTGGATGTAAAACAACATATTATGCATTTTTCTGAATAGTAACAATTTCCAGCATTATTACGTTTCTTACATGCTTTCCTTCCTTCCAAGATTCATGCAGTCTTTTTGAGAGATACTCAAGAACTGAAGCTTCAGAGCTGCTTTGGTGGCATAGAGGAATAAAACCTTAACTATGGCCCAGTCAACTCGGGTTTGGTTAGCAGCTCAGGTGACTGACAGAATGGCAGGGAGGGAAGGAGGGGTATGCCTGTCCTTGGTGGGAAGGTGTTTGCCAATGATACTCCCTTAGTGGAACATTGTTCAATGAGGGGTGTTGTCCTGAAATGGAGATTGGCAAACATGGAAGGCAGGGCAGGAAATGGGTAGGGCATATAACAACCTACAGGGATGGAAGTGGAGACTGATGAGCCCTCTTGACACCCTTAGGATCCATGATTAGTACTAACAATATCAGACTAAATCTGGGTAGGTTAGAGTGAAGCTGGTAAGCCTGGCATGGATGTGGGGCACTGGGGGCTGGGCCAGTGTAATGATGTCCCAGTGGGGACCAAAAAAAAGAGAGAACAGAAGTTTAATGTAAAAGGCACATATCATGCAACACTCACCCAGATGTTCATCGTGTTACCCTGTTGCAGTCATCACACTTGGGTTATCCTGTCGTCAGGCGGTCCCGCAGTTGGCCGGAATTCCAAAGTCTTGGTCCGGCGTTGGTTGCTGTCGCCTCTTCCCTGACGTCAGTGTGCCAGGGATATATATAATGCAACCGACGCCATTTTCTTCAGTCTTTCTTGCCGCGCAGTGCCTGAAGCAGAAGCAGTTCGCAAGTGCCGGTCGGCCGACTCCTGAGATTTTCGAATTCGAATTTCAGACCGAAGTCTTCTATAAAGCTAAGTACCCCGTTGGGGAAACTTTTCTTGCCTCAGACCGATGTCAGAAAAAGTGAATAATTGTATTTCTTGTGGGAAGCAAATACCTCATAAGGATTTTCATTCTTATTGCATACCTTGCCTAGGCCCAGACCACGACGTCACTTCTTGTCGGTTTTGTGCTAGGTTTAATAAGCGTACTATTAAAAGACGCTTTGATTTCACACGACACTACTTCGGTAGGAAATTTAACTACACCATGCTGTCGGAGCAGCCGACTACCGGCGTGCACAAAAAACACAGGGATAAGGACAAGACAGCCCAGGCCTAAGCCAGATTCCGAAGCCTCGGCCGATCAGGTCTCCGGTTCTCTGGTCCTCAGTGAGGCTCCGACGCAGCCCCTGACTACCGCAGATCTGGAACCCGAGACCGCTACGGAAAGACAGAATGTACCAGGCCGACGCAGCCTTTTACTTCAGGCCCTTCCGACGGCTTTGCTACAAAAGACGTCGGTACTACAGAAACACCATCGGTTTCTGAAGGCGTTTTCAGACCGACGACCCTCACCATTAAAACGTTTTCTAAGTCGAAGACGACTCCTAAATCTAAAAGGACTGCACTTCAGTCTCCTGTTCAAGGCCCCATGCCTAAGAAACAGATGCTCAAAATGGCTGAAGATTTGATTTCTTTAATCAGGGGTTCCCAGCCCCCTCCTGACAAAAGGCCTGGACAAGAGGAAGATTATGCATCCTCTGAGCAAATGTCCATTTCTTCAGACTCCTCTGAGGACCAAGACTACTCCTTCTCTCCTTATGAAGATTCTGATGCTGAGGACTCTATTCCCTCAGCTTCTCCTCCTGAAGACTACTCCTTTGGGGAAACTTTACACACTATGAGGGAACATTTTCACTGGGAAGGTCAGGACTACTCTGATTCAAAGAAAAGGCTTAAAGAGTTTCTTTTACTCCCCCAACACAGACCACTTGCCATCCCACCAGTTTTGGACATTGTGGATGATGTCTATTTAGAATCTAGTTTCAGCCCAGACTCTCTACCTCCTGCTCCGGCTAAGCCTGACAGATACTATAGAGTGCCTGATTCCCACAAATTTCTTTACAAAAGCCCTGTAGCTGACCGAGAGACTATCTCACAGGGTCCCAAGAGGGCTAAGGCTTCTATGGCTAAAAACCCAGTACCTTCTGAGAGGGATTCCAGAGCACTAGACAGGTGGGGGAAAAAGGTTTACACCTCAGCCACACTAACTATGAGGGCACTGAATTGTCAATTTCACAAAGAATAACCTCTCTCCCTCAACAATCTGAATTGAAAGAAGTACAGGATCTGTTGCATGCCACTGAGCAGGTGGGCAAACATACCTTACAATGTGGGTTTGATTCTTTGGAGGCCTCCTGCAGAGCAGCTGTTACTGGGTCTGTTATACGTAGGCATGCTTGGTTAAAGGAACAAACTCTGCCTGATCATGTTAAAGCAAAACTACTAGATGCTCCCTTACAGCAAGATGTTCTTTTTGGAGTTAAAGCAGAAGAAGTTTTAAAGAAAATGGAAGATAAGGCAAAATCTATGCAGACAGTCAAAGATTTCCTACAAGTACAACCCCCTCGCTTCAGCAGAAACTGGCCAACAAAAAATTGGTCCTTTCCAGCCACTGACAGACCACACAGGGGTAAATACAGACGCCCAAGAGGCAGAGGACAACCACAAGCCCAGTATAAACCTTGCCAATGGGGCTCTACAACACAGAAGGGAGGAGAAGACAGGTCTCAAACCACCAGAAGGCAAACTCAATGACTTGCACCTCATCTGGCCAAGCGATACTCTCTTGGCAGTCCCCTTGGGGGGAAAACTCGCACTTTTTGCAGACAACTGGCACGTTGTCACAAAGGACAAATGGGTCCTAGACATAATTTTACGAGGATACAGATTCCACTTTCACACCTTGCCAATGAAAAGAGGAATGCCAAACCTGCCACAAAATCAATGGGCAGAGGCACAAAAGCAAATTACAGCTCTCATGGATATGAGAGCCATTCAACTGGTACCTACTCGAGAGCAAGGCCAAGGATTTTGTTCAAGACTCTTTCTAGTGCCCAGAAAGGACAATGCCTGGAGACCAATTCTGGACATTTCAATTCTAAACACTTACAAGTACCCAAATTCAAGATGCTAACACTACAGCAGCTACTTCCCATGTTGGGCAAGGAAGCATGGCTAGTAACGTTGGACCTCAAGGAGGCATACCTGCATGTCCCTATCAGACAAATTTGCAGAAGGATACCTCCGTTTCATTGCAGGTTCAACCCATTTCCAATTCTCTGCACTGCCCTTTGGCTTATCTACTGCACCCAGAGTTTTCACAAAATGCCTGGCACCAGTAATTGCATACTGCAGACAAAGAGGAATTCAAATATATCCATACCTGGACGACTGCCTCATCCAAGCAGAAAGCAAAGACATTCTCTTACATCATCTGGCCTTTGTAAAGCATCTACTAAACTACCTGGGGTACACAGTAAACGAAAAGAAGTCAAAACTAGTACCCTCACAAAAAATGACATTCCTGGGTGCCAGCTTGAATACAACGGCCCAGAAGGCTTATCTTACGCCAGACAAGCAACTACAATTGACTCAATATTTCAAGATAATGGCAACAAAGACCCAATTAACTGCAAGAAAAATTCTGCAGGCTTTGGGCTTCATGGCATCTTGCATAGTAATAATACCATTTGCAAAGCTGCATATGAGGAAATTACAGTGGTACCTAAAATGCGTATGGTCTCAACACAGCCACAGCTTGGACACAATGATATCTCTCATTCCCTGCCTACAACAGGAATTTCTATGGTGGTCACAGGCATGTCACCTCAACAAGGGTCAGCCTTTCACCTTGCCCCCAGCCAGGCAAACTATCACAACAGATGCTTCAGACTACGCCTGGGGGGTACACATGGCAGGACAATGCATTCAAGGCCTATGGACTGCAGATCAAAGAAATCTGCACATAAATCAAAAAGAGATGCTAGCTGTACAGAAAGCTCTGACAGCCTTCAAGGATCTATTACATGCAGGACAAATTGCAATAAAGACGGACAACACCACAGTAATGTGGTACGAAACAAACAAGGGGGTACACATTCTTACCCTCTATGCAGGCAAGCAATGACCTTATGGAACACAGCTCTGGCCTACCAAGTCCAGTTACAAGCTCAATTCCTGCCAGGACAGAAGAACACATTGGCAGACGACCTCAGCAGAAACATCAAGGATCCCCACGAGTGGAAACTAGATCCCCAAATATTTGCAATGACAACTCAAAAATGGGGCCTTCCAGACATAGACCTGTTTGTCAGTCCTCAAAACTATCAACTGACAAAATTTTGTACAAGGACATTTCACCATCAAGCTTGGAAAGTGGACTCTCTCTCTTTCAGTTGGAAAGACCTGACAGTATATGCCTTCCGTCCATTGCCTCTCCTCACAAAGGTTCTTTTGAAAGTCAAAAAGGAGAGACCATGACTGATTCTCATAGCCCCAGACTGGCCATGCCAGCACTGGTATCCGCTATTGAAAAATATGGCCCACAGCCCACCATGGATATTGCCTCAAATCCCCCATTTGTTCACACAACAAAACAATCAGATTCTTCACAGCCAGCTCAAAACTTTAAATCTGGCTGCATGGCAAATCATCTAAACATCCAACCAGCACCTCTTTCACAAGCAGTTCTGGATGTTATTCTGGAAGCCAGGAGGCCAAGCACCAGGAAGGCTTATTCGGACAAATGGAAAAGGTTTTGTGCCTGGAACCAAGCTAAAGGCCAAGACACAATTCAGCCTCACATGCCTCACATTCTACAGTATTTAGCTGAGATGTTGCACAAAGGACTTTCCTTTTCCTCAATTAAAATCCATGCTTCGGCTGTTTCAGCTCACTACAACACAGATCTACCTTTATTTTCACATCCTCTTCTAAGGCAGTTCCTCAGAGGGGCAAAAAACATTAGACCACCCAGGAGAGCTCCTACACCAACATGGGACCTCAATTTTGTTCTGGCAAAACTAACGCTACCTCCCTTTGAACCAGCTTTCTCTGCAGATCTACAGTTCCTATCATGGAAGACTGCCCTGCTCCTAGCAATAACTTCAGCTAGAAGAGTCTCAGAGCTACAGGCACTAATGGCAGTGGAACCTTTCCTCATTTTTCATCAAGACAGAGTTTCTCTATGAACTAATCCTTCCTTTATGCCGAAGGTGGTTTCCAGTGTAGCTTTAAATCAAACCATCCACTTACCCACCTTCTTCCCCAATCCACAGAACAAAGGTGAGAGACTCCTGCATTCCATGGACATTCACAGGCAGCTTCGTTACTATTTGGACAAAACTAAGGCTTTCAGAAAATCTGACCAGCTCTTTGTATCCTATGCTACAGCTTCTCAAGGGAAGGCTATATCAAAGCAAACCATTTCTAAATGGATAGGTCATTGCATACGTTTCTGCTATACCCATCATGGGAAACCAGTTCCTGCTACCATTAGATCCCACTCTACCAGGGCAACAGCTACCTCTACAGCCTTTCTCAGGGGGGTTCCAACCAAGGAAATTTTAGAAGCTGCAACTTGGAGTTTAGTACACACCTTTACCAAACACCATCACTTACCTCTTTACTCAAAGTCCAGGGCGGGCTTCGCCACTGCAGTTCTGCAGGGCCTTATAGCCTCCACTAACCCTCTATGATACCTCCCCCCTACCTTAGCTTTGGGATTCAACCCAAGTGTGATGACTGCAGCAGGGTAACACGATGAACATAGTACAGTTTTGTACCCTACCATAAATGTAGATGTTCGAGTGTTCACCCTGCTGCAGTCCAGGTTACCCCCCCTCCATCCCCTCTTCTATGCCTTACTGATGTATTTGCTTATAGCTGAAGGGATTTTGTGTTTGTGCTGTGGTTATTCTTTTTTTTTTTTTTTTACTAATTTCTGACCACCTTTTTGGGGGCACCTGACATCTGGGGCAAGAAAAACTGAAGAAAATGGCGTCGGTTGCATTATATATACCCCTGGCGCACTGACGTCAGGGAAAAGGCGACAGCAACCGACGCCGGACCAAGACTTTGGAATTTCGGCCGACTGCGGGACCGCCTGACGACAGGATAACCTAAGTGTGATGACTGCAGCAGGGTGAACACTCGAACGTCTACATTTATGGTAGGTACAAAACTGTACTTTGTATCTCCTTCTGAAAGACCCTCTGAGGTTTGCTGACAGCACAGAACACTTATGCCATTTTTATTTAACATTTCTTTGTCCTTGATGCCCCATTGTTTTGTAGGGTCCCTCTATCAACATGGCGCTCTGCTAGCTGAGTACAGTCTGTTTTTCTCCAGTCTTAACAGAGTTTTGACACTTTTCAGAAGTTTTACTGTACCCTTTTTATGTTTTGTAATTCCTGACCAATAAAAAATTTTCTTAAATCCCCCTTTTTAAACACTATATTTATATGAACTGAAAAATGTTATGACCTATGGGCCTTGAGACTGCCAACTGCTGAATTACTTTTCTATATGTCACTTCTTTAGGAGTCCAGTTTCTGTTATAATCCCTTTTCTACAATGCAGAATCCCTTTACCTTGAATATTAGTAAATTATGTGGCTATTTCCCCTCAATTGTGCTATGTAAGGGGCTATTAGTCTGTCTGCCTTAGTTCTCTTTGTAATCCTCTGCAGTTCTCCTTTTAACAGATGTCCAGTACTTTCTGACAGTTGTGGCTCATTTAGACTCACTGCTATCAGCCATTTCCCCAAAATAACTCCTGGAGGAAGGTCCAGCATCTTCCGACTGCTGTGATTCCAGTTCAGGATTTCCATTACTCCCTAGCTTTTCTAAAGTGGCCACTTTAACAGCCTCTGTTGAAAGTGTGAGCAGTGGCTGCGTCTCATCCCTGCTACCCTTCCCATGAGATTGCAATGTTTGTCTGTGAGTGACTTGCAGTACATGGGATACTGTATTGTCATTCATTACCTACAACATCATGTGGGATATCATCACCTGTTTGTCTCCTCACTCACATGGCTTCTAAATGTTCGTGAGTTTTTTTTTTTTACTTTTTAATTCTTTATGGGGTAAATTCAGTAACACCAAACCTCACTAGCTGTTGACATACATATTTCTGTCTTTTTATTGAGCTTGTCAGCACATCAGCTCAGCGTACATGGATAGTGTGGCTATATTTCAATACCAGAAGGTCTTTAGACCCAGCCAAGGCCCATAAAGATTAAGGTGCCTGCAAAATATCCCAACTGACAACCAAACCAAAGGATGAGGTCATCATGCATTAAGATTCTTGGTGTCATTAAGGGGGCATTTGCATATATTACATAGGCCTCCATTACAGCAGGCTTAAGGTATCACACAGTGAAAACTCTAGCTTGGCTGGGGTTTTCTTGCAGTTTTTACTGAGTGGTTTGTCTGTGTGACCTTTTTACCACTGTTTGAATTAACAGCCTCAACAAGTCCCTAGTAGGATTTCCTGTTTTAGTTTGAACATAGAAAATGTCTTTCCTGATTCCACAGTTAAATGTCCAAAGTGGCAAGGTAAAATTTGCCACGCCATTGCCCAAATAAGAAAATCATCATGTGACCTAATTCAGCAACCTTCAATGAGCATGAAACGTGCACAGGCAAGAAACATGGGTTTAGTTTCATATTTCAAATTGTAATGAATTTCCTCAGTAGCAAATATGCAGCTACATAGTTTATTTTACATATAACACTTCACCAAAAAGGCTCTTAGGCAGTTTTGTTGTTCACATTTGATTCTCTACAGCTTTAGTAACATGTCTTATACATTTTTTCTTTGAAAGGACAGAAACATTTTCCAACACTGTTATTCTCATCATACTTCAGGTGAGCTGTTTATGTAGAGCCATACAAATTTTTACCAGATATTGTTAATATACTGTTGCACTTTCCCATTTGCTGAAATATTTTACAACATGCAGTCAAGAACTTTTGTCAGTACTACTTTCATTCATGTTGTATGGGACAGTATGCTATGTGAGACAGCAGCCAGAAATAATAGGTATAGCCTCCTACAGGTAGTCTTTATATGCTACTCATTCCTGGCACCGCTTCTTCATCAGATTTCTTTACTGAAATTTCTTAACATAAACTTTATATACAAATCTACAACTGAGTAAAAGTCCATTGGTAGTCCTTATCACTTTTACAATCAAGTTACATTTTCCTCCTCCACCTCAGTCATGTTAGTAGTCTTCCATAGACAGGTGTTAACAGGTTGGCAGTTTGAACTATCACTGACTATTAAAGGTGTTTTTCCTGAATCTATCAAGAGAGGTTTCAATTAGCCAAGCTAAGTTTCCCCTGATGAGAGAGTGCCAACACATTCTTGTCCTCTAGTTCATGGGTTGCAGTAGGTAAAATCATATGACTATTAGCATCCACATGTTTCCATTTGGCAAAAACTTAAGATTTTGCTATTATTGAAGTATGTTTTACCTAGATTAGATCCTCCTGGGAATGTCGTATCCATTGGCATCATTCCAAACAGAAGTTGTTGGGGTTTACGTGGCACATTCTTGCCTGAAAAACAGCTATAAATGTTGCAGAATTACTTCTACTAACATTAGTCCTTGGCTAGGATCTTACTAAATGAAAACATTTGGCAGTTACTTCCTCACATCTCCAGCATGAGGCACTGCTGGTAACTTCCTTCCTTGAAATACAATATCAGAGGGAACAGTTGATTTTTAGATATATTTTTAAATCTGAATACAAAAATATTCATCAAGGTTGTTAGTTTATTGAGTAGCTTTCCTACCTTGGTCTCTGTATTCCTTGGGGTATTTGCTCATTTAACCCTCCAGAAGTTGTTCTTTGCCATATAGACATGATCAACTCTTTTAAATGTGTGTGTGTGTGTGTGTGTGTGTGTGTGTATAGCTTAAAAAGAACATCTGTCAGATGCTTTTAGTTGTCCACTTGCTTTTCTTTGCTTCTGTGACCTCTGCAGTTGGAAATTCTTAACAGTCACTCAGCAACATGGCAGGTTTATAAAATGCAGACAGTGCTTCTTGATTGGAAACCCATAGACTTACTGCAGCAAAGCAGACCCTGCTCCCTGCTGCCATACACATTGTTTTCATTGCTCTGATACACTTAGCTCTTCAGCCTAGCTGGTCTACCAAATGTACCCCCACTATTTTCCTTGTTCTCCATGGATCCTGCTCCTCTGTCTTTGACACTGACTTCACACAGTTGACAAGATGTAATGTTTTATAGACTCATTCTCCAATGCCACATTCTGTGATAGCTACCATTATCTTCTGCAATGCCTGCCAATGTCTATTCCCATTATCCCATGGATGTGGGTGCAAGAGAACGCAATTTCATATTTTTGTGATAGGGTATTCATATTTTCCATGCTTTGCATCCCATATGAATTCATACACCATTTTTTGCAGTTTCCCCCATCGTAAGGAGAAATATCGTAGAGGAAGGTGTTCCAATGCTCTGAACAAATAAGAGGCTTCCATAATGTTTATGGCAATCCAGCCTTACTGAAGATGTAAGAAATACATCAGTCCAGCCCTAAAAAGTCCCCCTTATCTTGGAAATAATAGTTTCATACTTAGATGGAAGCAGTAGCAGGTGTAAAAGCCCCTGTACCTTGAGTCATGGGGTGACAGTCAGGACAGCTGGTGGAGATGGAAGTAGTGTCTGTGTGAGTATATGGCATTCTATTTTACCGATGTTCAGCTTCAGCCATGCATGCAACAAGGTAAAAATCTGTGGCCATTTCCAAATCTACAGTTTTTTTTAAGCTTCTCATAACAATATGACAATCTACTGTGTAGGCTAGGATACAGGTAAAATATTATGAAAGGGACAGATGCTTTCCTATTCATTGATTTGATGCAGAAATGTTCTAAAGCATTTAGAAATAATAGGAGACTGGGGGTATTAGTGCCCTGTCATTCAAGCTGAAGTATGAGGTTATGATCCAGTTGACTGAGATGTCATATAATTGGTTCTCACAATCACTCCAGCTCAGTTTCAAAAGAAAGGCCCAGTCTTGCAACAGGAAACTGAGTAAAAATAAAAATCTGAGAGTGGAGCTACAGCTTCCTATTTTAACTTCCTAACCATTTTTATCATGAACAGAAGGATGTGGCATAATATATGATCACCATGACCTTTCACACAGATCCCAAAAGAATGAATCCCACTGTCTGTGGTTTTGGAGTGTTTACTCTTATGAGTAGTACAGATTCTCTAACTTCAAATCACAGTTCAACAGTGAGTGTTCTGTAGCTGTTGAGCAGTGTGGAGTTCTTGAGCAGCAATGCAGTAAAGGCCTCATGTAGTACTTCAGCATTCTGTGTACCGTTGCCACCTGACTCACTTTAGGCAGGTTAAGTTGGAGCATTTCCTGAAGTTGCAGGTTAACGTTAGTATTTCACTCCTAATTGGTTAGAGAACTGAATGTTCACTAC
Organism: Protopterus annectens; assembly: GCF_019279795.1. Lineage (NCBI taxonomy): Eukaryota > Metazoa > Chordata > Ceratodontiformes > Protopteridae > Protopterus > Protopterus annectens. The sequence goes on from NC_056749.1 coordinate 302,989,534, forward strand.
ATTACACATTATACTAAGGAGGGTAAGGGTCATGGAACAGTTCACAACACTTTATGCACTTAAACCAGGTTAAAACTGTAGGAAGCACATTATGAAGTTGCAAGATCTGCCACATAACACAAGCACTCAGGTCACTCCAAGGCAAGTACAAATATGACTCAGTCATTGTCCATGCTGGTGTGAATGACCTGAGACGTACCTCCCTGGACTACATGAAAAGAGACATAAAGGAGCTCTCTGAGCATGTAGCCCAGGCCGGTATGACCCTGACCTTGAGTAGCATCTTACCCTCACCAAGAATGATGCCACAATATGAAGACAAGATGATCAATTTCAACAATTGGCTTAAGTACTGGTGTCATTCAAAGGGGATCCAATGCCTGTCAGCTTGGGATGATATGCTCGACAAGCCACGATGCTTCGCTAGGGACGGCTTGCACCTGTCACCCTGGGCTTTGGATATTGGCAAAGGCTCTTGCTACCCCCATAGTGCCTTTTTAGGCAGGGCTCAAAGACAAACCCACCTCCATAGGTATCACAAGGGATAAGAAACTAAGAGTAATGCTACTCAATGCCAGAAGTCTAAACCTCAAGATGCACTTTCGAAACTCTCCTTAGCATGGAGAACATCGATATCTGTGCAGTAACAGAAACCTGGTTCAGGGCTCCGAGAGCACCCCAGCACTACCAGGTTATACCTCATACCATGCTTTTCGCCCCAAAACTTGGACCGAACCACAAAAGGAGGGAGTATCGATATTCATCAAAGATACCCACACCTCCAGGTTGGTGGCAAAGCACGAAGCATCAGAGACTATCCATGTGCAACTAACAGTGGGTAAAACTGCCTTCCAGTTTATAGCCTGCTACAGACCACCCCAAACCCAGGAACCCCACTCGGCCTTCCTGAGAACACTGGAAAATATGAAGGTCTCTCCAAACACCATTATATTGGGCAACTTCAACTACCCAAACATAGACTGGGGGCATTACTCTAGCTCCAACACCCTAGCCCAAAGGTTCCTAGAATTTATAAACTCAAATGCTATGGAACAACTTGTTACCACTCCCACAAGAGGGGAAAACATACTGGACCTGATCATCACCAACATGGGGACTCTATGCTCCAGACCAGAAGTGTATCCCTCACTGGTAAGATCAGACCATAAACTAATCTCACTGGATATTCACATCCCGACCCCACCCCCTGCCCAGAAAACCACAGTGAAAACTTCTCTAAAGCAAATTTTACACTCCTCAAAACTGAGGTGGAATCCTTCAAAGCCCCCAGGCCTGTGGAAAATACAGCCCTGACCGCAGAATCCTTTATAAACGCATTCTATGAACACCTTCAGGAATGCATGGATCATGCGATCCCAAATAAAACCAAGACCCAATCCTCCAAAGGCAGACGTCCTGTCTGGTGGACCCCAGCCATAAACAAACTATACAATAGAAGGAGGAAGCTACTAAATGATAAAGCAAAATCCCAAAAAGGGAAGGCATCACTGATCAGTATTAGCAAAAAACTACGGGCACACATAAAATTGTCTAAGGCCAGCTTCGAGAGAAAAATTGCACAGGACACTAAGGATAATCACAAGGCTTTCTTTAGTTATGTTAGGAACCTGGGTGGTAATTCCCAGATATGATCAGAATTAGTCCAAAATGACAAAAATACACGAACCCACAGACATTGCCAACATCCTAGCTGACAGGTTCAGTGCAAACTTCTCCCCACCAAAGGGCCAATATCTATCCCAGCAGAGTGCTGCCCCTGACATCTCAGATGCTCAGGTAAGAGCCGCTCTCCAAAGCAAAAACACAGCATCAATGGGACCAGATGGTGTCCCGGCTGCGTCCTATATGAACTCAAAGAAGAGCTAAACCCAAACATAAAACTACTGTTCAATCTCAGCCTTACTACAGGATATGTGCCCAAAGAGTGGCGTACAGCAACAGTGGTCCCTCTCCATAAAGGTGGTGCCTCAGCGGATCCTGGAAACTATCGCCCCATAAGCCTGACTAGCTTGGTCTGCAAAGCTATGGAAAGGATCATCATGGACCTCATAAATAAAGATATTGGGGACCTACAAACACTGGATCCTACCCAGTTCGGCTTTGTTAAGGGCAGATCCTGCCTCTTAAACCTGGTTGATTTCTTTGAAACAGTCACCAAGGCCATTGACGAGGGAAGGTGGTCCACAGCCTACCTGGACCTCGCAAAAGCCTTCGATACAATACCCCAGGGCATTATAGATAAGCTCACCAGCTTAAATATAAACCCCTATGTCACTAGATGGATTGCAAACTGGCTCAAGGACAGAACCCACATGGTTAGAATTGCTGGAGCCATGTCAGACTCCAAACCAGTTACAAGTGGTGTCCCACAAGGCTCAGTCCTGGGACCTCTCTTGTTCGGTATATATTTCGGAGGTACAGGCCAACACGGAAGGACTGTGGCTGACCAAGTTTGCAGATGACTGCAAACTGGGTGCCATAATCGACTCTCCAGCCGACACAAGCATCCTCCAAGAGGGCCTCATAGAAACAGACAACTGGTGCCAGAGCCATGGCCTCAAGCTAAATGCCAAAAGTGTATAGTCATCCCTTTGGCAAAAACAAAGTGCCCACAAATTACCACATAGGTGGAAATCCATTAAGTACAGAAGAAGTAATTAGGGACCTGGGGACCCAAGTTGATAGCAATCTCTCATTTGACAACCACGTGGCCAAAGTGGTTAGAAAAACATTTTATATAGCCCACCTAATCATGAAGGGATTCACATCTAGATCAGGGAGGTCATCGTGCCTCTTTACTCATCCCTCATCAGGCCCATAATTGAGTACAATGCCTTTTGGGATGTACCTTACCAGACACCTGCAGCAACTGGAAAGACCCCAAAAGTACCTCACCAAGAGGATCAAAGGGCTCAAACAGATGCCATATGCTGCCGGTTAAAGAAACTCCAGCTCTACTCAGTGGCATACCGCCTGTTCAGAGGAGATCTGTGCCTGGCGTATAAAGCCATGTCCAACCGAATTAATGGACATGCTGCACCTCAGAAAATCCAAATCCCATCGAGCTTACGCTTGAGAGACTTGAACCTCAGCACTGAAATAAATAGGACATGCTGGAGGGACAGATTCATAACCCAGAGGCTCCCTTCACTCTGGAATAAAATCCCAGTCCAGGTTAGGCAGAGTCCCTCATTGACTCTCTTCAAGAGGAATCTTGATGAGTGGATGGGAGATCGTAGGTTTGGTATCACTTCTGTGTCACTGTTAGATAGAGGCACAGTATACTAACCTCGAAAAGGGCATAGCAAAATAAATTTAAAATGGGTGGCGAAAGCCAAACACATTCTGGCTAGGCTTATAAATGCCCTAGGGCAGATAGCCTAGTATGAACCTATGAACCTAAGATAACTGTAGTATTTCACAAGTAGTTCATAGGTTCATAGGCTATCTGCTCGAAGGCATTTATAAGCCTAGCCCGTATGTGTTGGCTTTCGCCGCCCCCTTAGATTAGTTCCCTGTGCCTCTGTCCAGCAGAGCCACTGAAGTGATAACCGAGGTAAACTATCTGTTTCCCATCCACTCGTCAAGGTTTCTTTTGAAGAGTGTTAGCGAGGAGCTCTGCCTAATGTAGATTGGGATCTTGTTCCAAAGCATGGCAAGTCACTGGGACAGAAATGTATCCCTCCAGCACATCCTATTTATTGTTGTGGTGAGGTTTAGATCCCTAGGGCATGTGGCTCGCGGGGATAAACTTTTCTTTAGGTGGAGCATGTCCATCAATTCTGGGTTGGACATGGCCTTGTATGTCAGGCAGAGATCACCTCTGAGTAGGCGTTATGCAACCGAGTACAGCTGTAATTTCTTCAGTCGAGCTGCATAGGGTATCTGTTTGAGGCCAGTGATCCTCTTGGTGAGGTACTTCTGTGGTCTTTCCAGCTGTTGCAGGTGTCTTGTAAGGTACATCCCAAATGGGGCATTGTACTCTATGATGAGTGATGAGTAGAGGGACACAATGACCTCTTTTGATCTGGATGTGAACCCTTTTGTGATTAGGTGGGCCATGTAGAAGGATTTTCTAACCACTTTGGCAATGTGATTATCAAAGGTGAGATTACTATCTACTTGGATCCCCAGATCCCTTATTACATCTTCTGTATTTAGGGGACTACCACCTATGTGGTAGTTTGTGGGTACTTTGTTTTTTCCAAAGGGGATGACTATGCACTTCCTGGCAGTGAGGCCATGATTTTGACACCAGGTATCCGTCTCAGTGAGACCATTTTGGAGGATGTCTGTGTCAGCTGGAGAGTCAATTATAGCCCCTAGTTTGCAGTCTGCGAACTTGGTCAGCCATAGTCCTCCTGTGCTTGCCTGTACCTCTGAGAAGTATATGCCGAACAGGAGGGGTCCTAGGACTGAGCCCTGGAGAATGCCACATGTAATTGGTTTAAAGTCGGACCTAGCTCCTGCAATTCTTACCATGTGGGTTCTGTCCATGAGCCAGTTGGCAGCCCATCTAGTGATGTAGGGGTTTATGTTCAGGCCGGTGAGCTTGTCTATAATACCAGAATGGGGAATGGTATTGAAGGCCTTTGTGAGGTCGAGGTAGGCTGTGTGTACTACCTTTTCCTCATGTATAGCCTTGGTAACTGTCTCAAAGAAGTCCACCAGGTTTAGGAGGCATAATCTGCCCTTAACAAAGCCAAACTGGGTAGGGTCCAGTGTTTGGAGGTTCCCAATGTCTCTGTTAATGAGTTCCATGATGATGCACTCCATAGCCTTGCAGACCAAGCTAGTCAGGCTTATAGGGTGATAGTTCCCAGTGTTGTGGCTCCACCTTTGTGGAGCAGAATAACCGTTACTGTGCACCACTCTATGGGTACGTAGCCTGTGGAGAGGTTGAGTTTGAACAGTGTGTTTAGGTGAGGAGTTAGTTCGTCTTTGAGCTCATGTAGGACGCAGCCTGAGACACCGTCCGGTCCCATTGATGCTCTGTCTTTGGCTTTGGAGAGGGCTGTTTTAACCTGAGTGTCTGTGATTTCAGGGACTCTACATTCTTCTAGTATGGTTATGGGCCCTTTTGGGGGTGAGAGGGGGGTGAAGTTTGCACTGAACCTGTCTGCCAGGATGTTCGCGATATCTGTCGGTTCATTGTATTTTGTGCCATTCTGTACTAACTCCGAGCAGATCTGAGCATTGCCACTTAGATTCTTGACATAGCTAAAGAATGCCTTGTGGTTATCTTTGGATACAACTGAAATTTTAAGTATACAACTAAAAATTAAGTATGAGGCATGTCACATGTTATAGCAGGGGAGAGTAACAACCCCATCTGGGCAGTAGTCCAAGGAAGGTGAATTGGTTGGGCAGTAAAAGAAAAGATGACTGCAAATCAAGATTCAACCCAGATAAACTGCACATCACACTAAAATGAAGCCCAATATAGTCCCCCCAACAGTGACCATAAGTGGTTTCTCAGACTACATAAAAAACATGGTAACAACACATTCAGGCAGTTCTACAAACTATGAAGTTCTCTTATAAGAGAAATTATCAGTGAAGCTACTTTGTTCTGCATTGTTCTAGTAGCATATTAGCATTAGGCTTGCCACCCTTTCGTTTTTTTTCCGGACTATCAGGAAATCAAACTGATTCTCCGGTAGTCCGTACAAACTCCGTATTCTCTGTTTCAAAAGGAAACGGACTATCGGGTTTGTAATCGGTTGATTTACTATGCTTTTCTTACAGAAAAGCATAGCAAATCAACCAAAAGCAGCGAAAAAGGGCGTTCCCGTTGATCGGCTGATTTACTATGCTTTTCTTACAGAAAAGCATAGCAAATCAGCCAAAAGCAGACGGCGGGAACAAAAGAAGAGGGCGTTCCCGTTGAGTGATGCTGTCGTGACATCACAAAATGGGCGGTATGTTGGCGGGAGAGGGGGTGGGGCGGACGGGGTTACTGGTGGCAGGTGGCAACCCTAATTAGCATTTGGGAAAAAAGTTTCTCCCATCTTACATGTTATAAGTAGTACTCCTCTTTAGACAGATATGGTTGTAAGAGACCTGGGTATTTATGTGGACAACTGTCTCTCATTTGATCATTATGTCTCCACCATAGTCAGTACCAGAAATGTTGCTAGAGAGAGATGAAGATGGCAGTTACCTTGGGCACAAGGTGTTAAGGGGAGGGATCAGGAGATGTTGATCGTTTGGTAGTGCAGTACAGGTATTCATTTCTGTAACTGCATTTCTGAATGTCTGCACAGAAATTAATTCTGATACTGCTTTTGTGGACAGGACTGCAGGACTGAAGTGCTTCATTGCTTTGTTTTGGGTATTAACTTGTGCAAGCTGATTGGTACAAATGTAGCAAGCAGGTTATAGAGTTTTAAAAGTTAGATGATTAGCCCTGACTACTCATTTCAGTGTATTAGCATCAGGTAGATCAGAAAATCAGGAAAAGTACCATTATTTTTTGCTTCTCAACTTAGAGCACCAGATCAGGAAACCAGACGTAGATGAGCCAGCTATTGCTCTGCTCAGGGCATCCTTCTGTTTGTCCCAGTTAATTTCTAAGGGAATATCCTCAAGATCCAAATAATACATCTTACCAGTGTACTCTACCCTTATCAGACCATTTATGGAATAAAATGCACTCTTTGGTATGTACAAATCTAAGTATATCATCCAGCTGGAAAGGCTCCAGCACTTTTTAACCAAGTATATTACATCCTTAAATCCTTCTATTATTTTGATAGATTAGCACAATTCTCCTTGTATGCAGTAGCCTACTGGGTGCTTAAAGGTGATGTATGTCTTCATTTTTGAGCCATGAATGACTCAGTCCTATATGTTTTTTGTCCATTTGTACTTCATCCCACTGGCTTGGCTTCCCAGTACCCTATTTCTACTGTGAGTCTACTGGCTAATCTCCTACCTCCCAGACTTACTGTGGTATTGCTGAGACCAGTCATGGCTCCTAAGGACCTCTTGTAGGCTTGGCCATGTTTGCTTCTATCCATGTGAGTTTTTTTTTTTTTTTTAAATCCCTACCGACTTCCTTCCCCATCCCCACACCCAGCAACTACATGTAAGGGCAACTCACCTCTTAGGGTCACTCCTTCCCTTAGGGAATGTAATTGAATGCCCTCCGACCCAGGATGGATACACTCATCCCTCCATGCTGCTCTGTCAGTTGCCTGAGATGCTAATGAAACTTGAGTCATCTGGGCCTTAGGGCTTTATTGTTCTACACCACTGGAGTGGCTGTCACATTCCTATTTGACCAATTTCTTTGCAAAACTAGTGACTCTATAAACACCCATACCAGGGACCTAAATCTACACCAACAAATAAATAAGACTTGCTGGTGGGATATTTTCATAACTCGATATAGCTCCAACCTGTGGAATAAGTTACCACTATAGGTCAAGCAAAGTAGAGCTTTGTCTACCTTTAGAGCTGTTATTAATGATTGGATGGATGTACACAAATCTGCACTAGATTATTGTGTATTGCCCTGCGCAATTTGGAAGGTGGACAATATTAAGTGCTTGTAAAGGGTGACAACTTTTAAGTGTATCTTCTTAAAGCTATACATGGCTAGACATCTTATGGTCCCTGTGATTGCTTGTGTAGTATTGTTCCTAAAGTCTCAAAATATCAAAAATGCTTATTAATCTTGTAATAATTGATCTAGTAATCTGAGGGGTAACGAGTCATGCAACATTATTTCTCCTTTGTCAAACACTAATGTATCAGGATCTTGTAGAAAGTCTGTGTTCCCAATTGGTAGAGTTTTGGGGATCTGTAGCATTCAGTCATACCAGTATTACTTGTACACAGCTCAACTTGTATAATTATGCTTTTAAAATTACAGTTGGTTGAGGTGCACATGGGACAGGTAGGTTGGGGACATATTAGCAACAGGTTACAGAATTCCAGTCATAAGCAATTCCCCAACAGTAACGTTCCTCCTAGACACCACACCCTTTCAGAGAAAGGTGTAAGGGAAGGAGGCATACAACCAACCATCTAAGAGGTTCCACCAGAGAGAGAGATCATGGTTACTACACAAGATTTGTGTGTGTCAAAGAAGGCAGAAGACCTCAGACCCATCATGGATCTCAGTACCCTTTAATCACTATTTAGTAAAATAAATTATGCAAATAGTCTTGGTGCAAACAGTAGTTACATCTCTCTAGGGGACAAGGATGTGTTCTTTGGACATCTGAAATACAAATGCACTGACACAAATTGCCAAGGAGTCCAAGATGTACTTGCATTTGTAAGTAAGAGCAATATACTACCCATTTCAGAAGCTTACTATTCAGTACCAAAGCATAAGGAAATGTAGTATATGTATAACTGTATTATCAGTGTACCAGCTGCTGATAGGGGCCAACATTTTTTCAAACCGGGATGATTCGCTTCTTGCTGCATCAGTCAAGAATAACTAAAGTAATGTTTCTGGTCTGTTATCTTATTGTTAAAATACCTAGATATTATCAGCTTTCCCAAATCACAACTTCATTGCACACAACACATCACCTTCTTTGGGTGTACTTCAGATGTCAAGACCAGCAAAATATTATTGGAAAACAAACTAAATGTGTTTCAGTCCATACAGACACAGTTACTGTATTTGTTTTTTAACATATTTATTAAAATATCACTTTAAGACATAGACACACATACATTAATGGAAAAGAAAATAAACCATACTAACATTTTTCCATTTATACACATTATAAATGTCCTCGTTCTTTAGAGCATCTGTCTTTCAGTCCATCATTACATCAGTCACTCAGTTTCTGCCTTCCCCTAAACCTCACTCTTCCTGAACACTATTCAGCATGTATTGTTCACACAAATTCCATTTTTTCTACATTTCTAAAAATGCATCTTCCAGTTCCTTTATCTCTTTTGCAGTATTCAGTATTTCAAATACAGTTGGTTTAAATATTTATGTCTATTTTTATAATTGAACTTAAGGCCTTACTGTGTCAGACTTCCAAGATGGCCACACATGAGTAACAGCTTAATTCTAGCTCTTCCCTTGTGAAAACAGAAACTTAGCAGAGAAAGCCAGTGGACTTATTTCTTGGTAAATTTCTGTAACTGGCTAGTAAGTGCACTGCCTGGATTCCAGAGGAAAAAAAAAGTACATAGGACCTGAGAGCAAATCAGCTGCAAAAGGTGTGGAAAAACATGGACTGGGAGCAGTACTTCAGCTGATCAGTAAAATACACTGCAAGCTCCAGACATGACTTCCAGTAACCTAGAGGAAAGTATAAGACAGCTGCACACAACAGTGATGGAGCATATCAACTCAAATAACAAAAGGCTGGGAAAAAATGGAAGAAGCTTTAAACAGATATTCAGATGAGGTGATAAAACTGCAAAAAACAGAGGTTGAAATAAAGGCTAGCTTAAATATGAGGCTGCTCAAAAAGAGATGTTTGAAAAATAATAGAATTAGAGGACAGAACATGTAGGGAAAACCTGAGATTCTCTGCTGTACCAGAGAAGCTGGAAGGAACAGACTGTATTAATTTTATGAAAGCACAAATAAGCAACTGAACCGGTATTCCACAGCTGGAGTTTTTAATTGAAATGGCATATCGTGTGTATGCACCAAACTGGCTATGAGAAAGCAACCTAGACCTTTAATAGTAAAGATGCAATCCTGCCAACAGAAGGAGTTGATTCTGACAAAACTATGGCAGAAGGACAAAGTAGTAAAAGTGGGAGGCAGCAGAGTGTTTGCAGAGAATGATTACTCACTGTACACCAGGCAGAAGATGAATACATTTTTCCACTATTCAGGGAATGTTGAGAGGCAGGCAAGAGATTCAAACTGCTGTACCCAGTTATCTTCACAATATTCTTTCCTGGAGAGACAAAATCATTTGTTGATGCAGTGCATGCTAAGTTGGAAATATAAAAGTTTGTCCAACAAAAAGTGAGCTGTGAAACAGGAGGAGATTCTACTCCTTGTTCTAGCAATGAAGACCACAGAGAGACTGTGCCAGTGAAACCTTTTCCAATGTTTCAATAGAAAATGCTTGAGAAAAGGAAAAAGCACAAGAGCTGACTAGAAGAATCAAGAGTACATTAGAAAAGAAGCAGAGACAGGATCTGGGAGATGAAGATGAACAGGAATAAAACCAATAACTTGGAAATTGACAAATGTGGGATTAGAAATCAATTATATTTGTGAAACATAACGGAACAAGAAGATCTGGAAATATTGGACTTTTTTACTTTAACTTGTACATGACTTTAAAACACATGCCTTTCTTCATGTCATTAATGTTTGGAAAATACTTGAGAGGGAAAGAGGAGGAAGAAGGTTAACTGTGGGTAAAACAATGTTTTTTCTTAAAAGCTGTATTTTTATAGTGCATGATTTTCTTTGCATGCTGTAAAGGGTAAAGTTTTCTCAGTTGTTTTTAAGTGTAATGGGGATACTAATGTAAACAGGTGTTCCTGTTTTTTTTCTCCTTGTTCAGTTTGCAGAAATATAGGTACTTCATTGTAAAGAAAGAAGAAAATTATGTTCAAAAGAGCTTGACAAAAGAAAAAAATTGGTGTACTTTTTCTCATTCTTGCATATGGGAATGACTGGATTAAGGCCCTTACCTTGATCTAGTAACAAGTTTTAATAGAAAGCAAGTAAATGAAAAAGAACATTGAAAATTATAAAGCTTTCTTTTAGCAAATACGTGCTTAGTAGCAACTTTGTATCTGGTCTTCATGTCTCCATGGAGACAATCTGATAAAGAGAAATGGCTAGGTGACGGTGTTTTCTGAAAGCATTCAGATGCTCTCCCAGTTGGGAGAGCTATAAAGATAAGACAAAACCAGACAGCACTTAGAGAAGCACAGGCTGTATCATGCATCTTAGCTTGGATAACTTTTCTTTTATGTTAACCCAAGTCTGTGAGTGGGGCTGTCACTTTTGGACACATGTTGCTATTAGGAGGGTAAAACTTCAATATTTGAAGATGTAAATAGTTTTGTGTGTTATTATTAAATTAATAGGTTTTAGGGTTTGTTGTGGATGCTTTTTGTTTGAGGACTTTCAATAAAACAAAAATGTAAGCTGTGACATAGGTTCAAATGAATATAAGAAGAAACAACTGTATAAAAGATCAACCTGCCAAACAGTGTATGCATGTAACACAACACCTGGAACTAGACACTTAACAAAAAAGTTGTTACACATAAAAGGTAGGAATAGTAACTTTTTAACATGATGCTTTCTTTAATTTGTCAATGGTTTCACAGATAAACACAAAAAAGAGTAGTGAACTCTATAAAAATTTAGAGTGCAAATAGCTATGCTACAGGAGACATACTTGGAAAGAACTGAACATGTGAATTTGGTAAACAGGTTTTGAAATGGTTATTCAGTGGAATACGTGGGACAAAAGAAAAGAAGAATATATTAATTGCAAGAGGTGCTCCAAAAGTGATAGAGGAGGATAAAAAAGATAATGGTAGATCTGTAGTACTAAGGGGCTACTGGCATGTATTTATATTCTACCTAAAATTGCAATAATGGAGCTTAAGAAAATTCTGGGAGAAATAATCAACTTTCATCAAGAAGTATTACTTATAGATTAGGACTGGAAATTGATTTGCAGCAGTGAAGATGTGTCTGGGTGCCCAGAAGGTAAAATGTAAAAAGGAAGGTAGATGTTTGAAGAAATGTATACAAATATTTGGCATGGAAGATGTGAATTCAGTACTAAGAGTCTGAAGTGAATTTGCATATTTTACCCCAAGATATAAAAATTGGACTAGACAGAATTTACATTTCACAGGAACATGTGCATTTAGTTGAAAATCTTGATACATACCCAATAAGTATTTCAGATCTTGTGCCAATAATAACTAAAATAAAAACACAGGGTAATGAAATAAAAAATGAGATACTGGTGCTTTCCCACCTACTGTTTGAAAAGAGAGGAATTTAAGGAATGGATAGTGAAAGTTATTTAGGAGCTATTCGAGAATATAGAAATTTCTTCTGAAAATGTAGCTAGGGAGTGAGATAAAATTAAAGATGATTTGAAAAATAGGGTGGAAATAAAAGAAAGGTAGATATGGTTAAGAAGTAGCAAGAATTATTTAGAAGGACTGACAAATGTTAAAGTTTTGCAGAATAGGGAGAATTTCTCATAACAAGAAATGGGAAAACAGAATGCTAAGCAGAAAACAAAGGCTTACATTGATATGTTCATAGGTAGGTACTAGGCTATCAGCCCTGGGGCCTATACAAGCCCAGCCAAAAAGGTACCCTGGCTTTTGTCACCCAAGAAAATTATTTTCCTGTGCCACTGTCGAGCAGAGCTACAGAAGTGATCCCTGGGGTTAATTTCCTATTTCCTATCTAATCATCAAGATTTTTCTTGAAGAGTGCTAATGAGGAGCTTTGTTTGATATAGATAGGTAGTTTATTCCAAAATATGGGAAGTCTCTGGGACAGGAATCTATCCCTCCGGCATGTTCTGTTTATTGTGGTGACAAGATCCCTAGAACGTGTAGCTCAGAGGAATTGGGATTTCTTTAAGTGGAGCATGTCCAACAGCTCTGGGTTTGACATAGCTTTGTATGTTAGGCAGAGATCACCTCTGAGTAGGCGATATGCAACGGAGTAAAGCTGGAGTTTTTTGAGACAGTCTGTGTAAGGCATCTGTTTGAGATGGTAAGCCTCTTTGTGAGGTATTTCTGTGGCCTTTCCAATTATTGTAGATGTCTTGTGAGGTACATACCAAAAGGGGCGTTGTACTCTATAATGGGTCTAATGAGTAATGAGTAGAGGGGAACAATGACCTCTTTTTTCTGGATGAGAAACCTTTTGTGATGAGGTGTTCCATGTAGAAGGATTTCCTGACTACTGTGGCAATGTGATTATCAAAGGAGAGACTACTGTCCACCTGTGTCCCAAGGTCTCTTATCACACTTTCCGTGTTAAGTATACTACCGTCTATGTTGTAGTTCATGGGTACAGAGTTTTACCAAAGGGGATGACAATGCACTTTTTGGCATTGAGCTTGAGGCCATGGCTTTGACACCAGGCATCTGTCTCAGTGAGGACCTTTTGTAGGATGTCCACATCATTAGGAGTTTTGATTATGGCTCCTAGTTTGCAGTCATCTGTGAACTTCATTAGCCAAAGACCTTCTGTGTTAGCCTGTACTTCAGAGAAGTAGATACCAAACAGGGGAGGACCCAGGACTGAACCCTGTGGTACTCCACTTGTCACTGGTCTGAAGTAGGATTTGGAGTCTGCTACTTTCACAGTGTGGGTTCTGTCAGTGAGCCAGTTGGCAACCCATCTTGTGACATAGGGATTTATACCTAGTTTAGTGAGTTTATTTATAATTCCAGAGTGGGGGATGGTGTCAAGCCTTGGTAAGATCTAGATAGGCTGTGTGAACTACCTTACCCTCATCTACGGCTTTGGTGATGGCTTCAAAGAAGTCTATCAGGTTTAGGAGACATGATCTGCCTTTTACAAACCCGAACTGGGTGGGGTCCAGAGTTTGGAGATTACCAATGTCTTCATTTATAAGTTCCATGATGATATGTATGAGTTTAGAAAGATTGCCGTTAAACAACTGTTTTTTTTTATAATAACTCTAGTTCACAAAAACATTTAGTACAATGACTCAGGTAATAAAAAGTAGAAAGAGCTGTTGTCAAGCTTGGGGAACCTACAACAAGGAAGATAATAAGAGATCCTATAGCGGTATTAGACAAATTTCAGAATTTCTATGAAATCAGAGAAATATGGAAACCAGAAAAAGGTACAAATGGAAGTGTTTATGGAAGAATTAAAAATACCAAGGTTAGAGGTAGATGAGGCTCAATTACTAACAGGGTAAGAGGAGATGAGATAAAAATGGTAATGCATAATCAATCCACAGGAAAGTCCCCAGAAATAGATGGTGTGACATCCAGCTATATCCCACTGGACTGCCATCAATTAAATGTGATGTCTAGCTATATCCCACTGGACTGCCATCAGTTAAATGTGACATCCCTTACTACCCTGGGTCAGTAACTATGGAGCTTCAGTCCTCACTACTGACTCCAGTATGAGACTGTCACTTTAACAGGAGTAATATTTCATTTCACAATTTTCCTGTAAGAGCACAACAGAAATGCACTCTATTTTCCTGAGACTGGACTACTGTTCACCACTAATGTAACTCTTTATTACACACTTCAGAGCAATGTGTCCCAGTTTAAGACCTCTGATACACTCGCACTAAAAGTAAATTTAAATCTCGCACATCCAAACACTTCTGGGAGTGCCTGACACAGATTTACAGCTGTGTCCCTTCCCCAACATAATATGGTAATGCTGCTATCAATCAGAGTGTCTTCATGCCATTGTAAAGGTGAGTCCAATTATGAAAATTAAATATCAAAATAAATGATAGCCATGACCAAAGCAGCCATGCCTTTGAGGGGACCTGGGGAGTATCAAACAGGTATAAATACTCTCTAATCTCTAAAGAAAAACACTGTTTTCCAACCACAATGTAAATTAATGAAAAACATTTAATAATAAGTAAAATGATTACAAGAGTGTAAATCAATGATTTCAATAAACACCAGAATTCAATCACCAGAAATGTAAAATTAAACTGTAGGATAGAAGTCCATCATTCTAGAAAACAAGACTCTATTTGAATAATTAAACTTTCCTAATCTAACTAGAGAATACTGTCCCTGACCCTAATCTAAAGCATAAGAGCAAGGCAAAGGCAGGTTTAGGTTTTTGTTGAGTTCTCTTTTCTTTGGGTATCACTGCACAGCACTATAAGTGACTGCAACTCTTCCCAAAATTGCTGTTCTTCAGAAAATGCTCAGCACTTGAAAAACTGCTCAGTACTTGAGAAACTGCCCAACTTAACAGTCTCGACTGTCTTATTTTTAAAATATCAGTCAACTGTTTGAAAAAGTTATTTTTCCTGTCAATCAGCAGTTCAAATCACCTAGCAATCAGAAATATTCTAATAACATCACCCACTGTTCAGTTGATTTTCCACAGTTTGTACTTTAGAATGTCCCTCACAAACATGTTTAATTAGAAATGTATCAAAACACTGATAGATTCTTTGAACATTCTGTGTAAACAGGGAGATGCTTAACATTTTATAACTTATATACATTTTCACAATTAGACATGCTGGCATACAATACAAGTTAATTTGAGAATATGCACAAATCTCCTGAGAGACACGGTAACACAGATGATAGTGTTTTCAGTTTATTCACAGATGGTATTCCTGTAAAAGTTTGGTAGCTAGGAGAGGGAAAAAACTGATAAAGATCTGGAAGGTTTTGTTTAACAGTATTTTAAGTGGAGAAGTACCAACATCCTGGAAGAAAGTGGTTGTAGCTGTAGTATCTAAAGCAGGTAAAGACTTATCAGATCCAGCTTCGTACAGGCCTATTTCAATACTAAACTGTGATTATAAAGTGTCTATGTCTATAAAGACTAAAAGAATGGCAAGGGTGATGCCAAAATTGATAGATATGGACCATTCTGGTTTTGTGGAGGGGAGGCAAACATTTGACAACATTAACAGAATATTGATGATCCAGAGGGATAAGCGCTTTCATCTGATATTCAGATTTCATCAAATAAATTCAAAACATTTAAAATCCATTTAAATACTCCCAGTTGATGTCAAGTGATTAAAATATACACTTTGATGTGTTACTTTGCTTCACTTTAAAAACCAATAGCAACTGTGTGACTGACATTTAAAAACCACACTAGTATTCAGATAATTTAAACAAAATTCATACTGTAATCATTGTTTCATCTTTCATATACTCTCATTCTCAAAACACTACTGAGGGATATAACATTATTTAGTCCTGGTTGCACTGATGAGTTTAAATGTATTTGCCACCACAACTCTCAGTTCTCTAAAATAATATACCATAGGCCACCCCATTGACTCTGTTCTACTCTAAGACTGAAAAAAGTATGATTCCTGTTGTTCTTTATATATTTATCTAATGCATTGGTTGATTTTTCTCTACTTATTTCATAAGCATTTTTGTAGATACACTATTTGAGCATGCGCTCAGTTTTTCCTGCGTAGTATGCATCGCAAGATTGACAAATAGCGATGGATACCTCTCTGTGTGTATTGCAGTTACATCTGCCCTTTAAATTTAATTTCCTGCTTCCTACACTTAATTGATTATTTATAAAGCTATATGGGTATTGTCTACAAGCCCCGCATTTTCTTATCCTGTATTCTACACAATTAACTTTATCTGCCACTGTATAATCGACCAAATTTTTAAAGCTTATACCTCTCTTATACACTATTTTAAGGCATTCACTTAGTTTACTTAATAACTTTCTTTCATTTCTTATAAGTTGTCAATTTTTTATCGTAATATCTGCTATTGCTTGACTATCACTACTTGACATGTGATTGGTTTGTAAACATTTGTCCAGTTCTTTTGGTCTCTTTTCATTATTCAGTGGTTGTTCACTGAGATGCAGTGCTGATTTTGTTGTTTTATTGTATAGTTGGTTAAACAGTTATTTGTGTGATCCAGAGGGAAGTAGAATGTAAGAAAATACCACTTGGCGGGTCTTGATGCAGAGAAAGCATTTGACAGAGCAAGCTGGGACTTTATGAGCAGGGCAATGAAAGAATTTGCATTCCCTGATAAAAGTGTAAAGTTAATTTGAAGGATATATGAGGAAAGAGAGGTGCAAATTAATGTGGTGGGTTCCTGTCTGATAATTTCTACTTGAACAGAGGAACCAGGCAGGGGTATCCTATTTCTTCCTTCTTATCTGCATTATATTTAGAGTCATTGGCAAAGAAAATAAGGGACTCAGAGATTCAAGTATATAATTGGTATGGTAGTCAAGAAAAGCTGTTTCTGTTTGCAGATGATATTATTTTATACACCTGATAAAACCAGAAAAGGACATTTCACTGTTGTGGAACATTTTGAGGAAGTTTCAAATCTTTTTGGGATACAAAATTAATGAAGCTAAAACAAAGGCAATAGATATAAATTATGTACCCACACACAAATTGGTTCAGCAATATCCATATTTATGGAGACATGATAAAATGAAGTATTTAGGGGTATGGATAAATCAGGATTCCAGTGTGGCAGGTAAGGATATGTGAGAAGAGACTAAACAAAAGATAATGTAAAAACTGAGAAATTGGAAGCTCTTATATGGTTATGGAAAGTAAGATGCAAGTAGTTAAAATGTTTTTAGTCCCTTTAGCTTTATAGACAGGTCAGGCATATTTTTATTAACCAGAGGAGAAGTTGTGGATAACAATTAATAGAGAGCTGCAGGATTTTATCTGAGAGGGGAAGACAGCAAGAGTCAAGTGGCCTAAGATGATTCTTCCAATAGAACAAGGCAGATTGGGATTAACCAATTTGAAGGGATAGGTAAGGCTCCTATACACATCACAAGTAGAAACCTATAATTCATATTTGAAAGGGATGATGATGAAATGGGGAAGCTCAAGAAACAAGGAGAGACTGGGATTTTGGATGCAGATCTTTAAGGAGAATAACAATATTCAAACAGAATATATTCATAAAGTAGCAGAAAATATTCTAAGAACTGACCCAGCATGGGACTGGAGAAAGAAGATTCTGCCAATAGGGATGACTGCAATTAGGGATGCAGACAATAGGCATGAGGGGACTGGAATTTATTGGAGAAAACTAGCAAATGAACCAAGAGTAATGGGAGCAAATAACTAGAGGGGGATAGGTAATAGAAAGGGAAGATGCCAAGAGTTTATTTAGACTGCAGGTTAGAGATTGCCTTTCCTATCAAGGATTTATTTCAGAATATAAGCAAAGAGAAAGAAATAGGGGTGTCCTAAACAAAAGATCAGCACTGGTGGAGTTGTTAGTAGAATCTAGATTAGAAGCTGGTGTTAAATGAATAATCAGAGCATATAAAATATTGCAGGATAACTATAAGAATCAACATAGAAGGTTAGAGAGGATTGGGAAGAGAGACTGGATAAGCAATTCACAAAGAAAGAATGGGGAGATATATGTATGTCTCACAAATGTGCAACAAGATCTAGAAGATTTAGGATTTTTGCTTGGAAATGTTTGCATAGGTATTACTGCATCCCAGCTAGACTCCAGAGAATTTTTCCTTTGGTACACAGCAAATGGAAGTATGATGGGGAAGAAAGAGGTAATTAGGAACACTGGCAAACTTTAAAGATTCCTGGTAGACTACTTTATCAGAGATACTGGGTGAGCAAATTGGTGCATCTAGGGAAATGATTTTTCTGAGCTATGATACGGAATTGGAATTGCCTAGAGATAGTAAGACCTTGCAGATTGTAATTATGGTGGCTGCCAAAAAGCAATTGCTAGAAAATGGAAATTAAAGTCTAAAGCAACTGTACAAGAAGTAATGAATATAGTAACAGAGATAAAACAGCTGGAGTTGGGATCTTTAGAAAATGGTAAAAGCAAATTACACAGAAAAAAATAGGAATTGTGGGAGCAATACATACAGGGAGGAATGAGGTTTAAAAGAAGGCAGGGTTTAAATAGCTATGCAATGTTTGATGGACAATGATTGGTAGATTGTAAGTGATGGCATACTGTTTGCTACTAAAATTATGCCAATATGATTTGTGATGTATAATGCTTGTGACTAAGATTATGTCAATATCGTTTGTTTGTATTTATATAAATATATGATTGCCTATGTCATAAGTGATAGTTTAATAAAGATTTTTTTGATTAAAAAAATAAGGACTTACTATGTCTAGGCAATTGAGATCGGTGTCTGCATCGCAAAAGAATTTCCTTAGTTATAGCCATTTGCTTCTCCAGTATTTCTGACAGAGTACTCTGTAGGAAATATTTTTTTTAAATTTGCCAACTCATTACACATCCAGAAAGACATTCCCAGTTACTGCTTTCTTTCCTATAACACTTCCAACATTTGCTGTCTATGTAAGGAAACATTATTTGAAGTCTGAGGTATAAAATTACCCATGCAAACACTTCAAGCAGAAACCCTGAACCTTCTGGACTTTGTTGCTTACTTTTGAGCCATACATATGTCCTCCCATTGTTCCATTGTAAATTGTTTTTCCAGTCTCTCTTCCCCATCTTTTCTAACTTCCTCTACTGATTCTTATAGTTATCATGCAATACTTTGTCTTGTGCTATCTCCTTTTTAACAGCAGCTTCTGTTCTAGATTCAACCCAAAACTCTTTCACTTAGGACTCCTCTATCCCTTTCTGTTTGCATATACTCTCATATCAGTCCCTGCTAGGGCAGTCAGTATGTAATCTACAGTCCAAACTTCTTCTGGGCCTCAACACACTCATTACTTTTCCTTCTCTAGTCATTTGCTCCCAATGCCTTGGTTCCTTTGCCAGTTTTTCCAGTAAATTCCAGCCCCCTCTTGCCTATTCTCTGTGCCCCTGCTTGCAGCCATCCCTATTGGCAAAAATCTTGTTTCTCCATTAGTTTATTGGCTTAGTTTTTAGAATACTTTCTACAACTTTATGACCATAATATTCTGTAGAGTGTTTATTCTTCTTGAGGATCTGAAGCCAAACTCCTAATCTCTGTTCATTTCTTGAACTTTCCTCCCACTTCATCATAATCCCTTTCCACTTTGAATTATAACCTTCTGCTGCTTATGTTATGTATATGAACTTTAATAGTGTAGCTCTAAAATATCCCATCAGAATCGGGTAATCCTAAACCACCTTGATCTGTTGGGAGGATCAACTTATCCCACTTAATTCTTGCCCTCTTTCCATCCCAGGTAAGTTCCTTTGATTCTTTACTAATTACTGCACACAACCTTTCCTTTCTTTCATAAAAATATGCACGGCCTGTATATAATCTAAAGGGACTAAAACATTTTCAATGCTTGTATCTTGCTCTGTATATCCACAATATATTCCAGTTTATCAGGTTTTATATTATCTTTTGTTTACTCTCTTCCCACACATCTTGGTTCCCACAATGGAAGCCTTTTAATTCAAATTCCTAAGTGCTTAATCTTAACATGTCCCCATAAATATTGATATTGCTGAATCATGTCATATGGGGTACATAATGTATGGCTATAGTCTTTGTTTTTGTCTTCATTAATTTTATATTCTGAAAATACTTGAAACTGTCTCAAACATGTTCCACAACACCAAGATGTTGTTTTCTGGAGTAAAGTACAAAATAATATCTGCAAATAAAGCCAACTTTTCTTGATTACATGCCAATTATATCATTGAATTTCTAACCCCCTTATTTTCCTTACCAGTAGCTATAAGTATAAAGCAAATAAAGATGAAAGAGGACACCCCTGCCTGGTTTCATTGTTCAAACAGAACTTATCGGGTAGGAGCCCACCCATTTTAATTCTTGCCTCCCATCTTTCATATTTCCTCCTAATTAACCTTATTATTGTATTAGGGAATCCAAATACTTCTATTCCCCTCCACATAAAATCCCAGCTTACTCTGTCAAATGTTTTCTTTGCATCAGGATCCACCAACAACTAACAGTATTTTCTTGCATTCTGCTTCCCTCTGGGTCATCAGTATTTTATTGATGATGTCAAATTATCTTCCCTCCGCAAAACCATATTGATCGATATCTGTTAATTTTGGCAACACCTTTACATTCTTTTAGCTAGTATTGACATAAACACTTTCTAATCATAGTGTAAAATAGAAATGGGTCTATACATGGCTGGATCTGATGGGTTCTTTACCCTCTTTGGGTAACACAGCCACCACAGCTTTCTTGCAAGATGCTGGTACTTCCCCTCCTTTTAAAATACTCTTAATATCTTCCAGATCTTTATCACTTTCATCCCTTCTAACTTCCAGACTTCTACAGGAATACTCTCTCCTCCTGTAGATTTATCTGCAAATTGATTATACATCAACATTTTTATCTCATCTTATCTCCTCTTGTCTTAAGTATTAGTTGTTGAACCTCATCTTCCTCTAATTTTGGCATAATTACATTTTCTATAACTATTTCCATTTGTGCTCTTTCTTGATTTCCACATTCCTCTACTTTATGCATATTTTCATAAAATTTCCAAAATATCTCTAATACCTCTATAGGATCTTTAGTTTATTTATTTAATTTGTTATAGATTCCTCCAGTTTGATGACAACCCTTTCTATTTTATGTTGCCCATGAGCTCTGGTGTTATTAAAATAGTTGCTTAACAGCAATCTTTCTAAACACGTCTATATTGTTCAAACACTCCCTTGTTTTCGCTTCAGAGTTCAGCAGCTGTTCCTCTTCTTCTTGTTCTGTGAAATTCTACTTATTCTGCAATGCTTTAACCTTTGTAATCTCCTCTAAAAATTTCATATTACTTCTTAACTATAGCTCTTTCTGTTCTACTATACTTTAAACTGCATTTTCTTTTTATCCCACTCGCTGCCTTTTCCTTCTTAAAAAAAATATATCTTCTTTGATAACTCTCTGATAATTTCCATTACACATTCCTTAAATTTCTTTTTTTAACAGGTAGATGGGAAAGCAACAGTGTCTCATTTTTACTTCACTACCCTGCATTTTTATCTTAGTTTTTATTGGTGCATGATCTGAAATAATCATTGGATGTATGTCAGATGTTTCTCTGAATTATTTCTAGTCCAGTTATTGAACCTTGGAGAATAATATGTAAGTTCTGTCGGAGTTCTCACTGTTGAATTCACATTTGTGATACCAAATATTTCCATAAATTTATTCAGAAATCTACTCTCCTTTGTTATATTTTCCTTTCTAGGTCTCCCTGATATATGCAGTGTTGCAAATCAAGTTCCAGTCCTTGCCTGTAATATCCCCTGCTGAAAGCTTATTATTTTTACCAAAATTCTCTTTAGCTCCATTATAGCAGTTTTTGATGGAATATACATACATGTGTAATCCCCTTCCTTTCCAGTTGCCCTTACTAGCACAAATATACCATTATTATGTTTTTTCCTCTTATGTCACTATTGAAACCCCTCTAGCAATCAGTATTACTCCCCTTTTCCTTTGTCCCATATAGTCTGCTTAATATCCATCCTGAAATCCTTTCTTTGCCAAATTAGCATGCTCATTTTTTTGCAACTGTGCCTCATGCAGTATTGCTATTTCCTGTTTGTATTTCTTAATATAATTCCATATTCTTTCCTTTTGTCTATACCTGTAAGGCCATTTGCATTCCAAAATGCTATGGATCGAGTAGCCATTTGTTCTCACTTATTATAGATGACAGTTTTTTGAATATGTATTTACAAGTTTTGTCTTACATGCACACACTAATGTTTGCAAGGCTGATCTTTTATATAGCTGTTTCTTCTCATGTCCATTTGAACCTATGCCATGTTTCTCGAGACTTTTTGCTGTAATGAAAACTCTCAAACAAAAAAAAACATCTGTACATTTTCAGAACACCTCCATCTCATATTAGCTTAGAACAAGCATAAATAACTATGTACATTTTTAACAAATGAAGTTTAACCCTCCGGATGGGGCAATTGTCCCAAATTGACAGCTGCAACCTCAGGCATAATCTAATCTAAAATTAAGATTGCCCATACTAAGATGATTGTTACCGGCTGTGTTCCCACTTAGACTGATTGCTGTCTGTTTTTTTCTTATATCTATTTCCATCCCAGATATGAAATACAGCTTGTATGCTTTCAGAAAACATTAACATTTAGCCATAAGAAAAAAGTGTACTGGTTATCTTTAAATAAAACTAAATTATTCACTGTTCTGTTAAATGCATTACTGTATTAAGGCTGCTGGGGAAGCTCCTATTTCTTAGTCATTTCCCATAATTTCAAATTTTATTTTTCACTGAACTTGTCATTGTACCTTTAAATGTTGTATTTCCCTCAACAAGGAATGGTCAAAACTTTCAAAATTAATTGCTTGCACCTGTAGACTGTTTGTCGCCATGTAAAATTTGTTAGCAATGGAAAAAAACAGCTAACAACTTGCAAATGCATGAAGGAATCTTTATAAATTTCTATCATAACTGAGTGTACAGAAATGCCCTGGCTAACCTTCAGCTGAGGACTTGTCTGTCACTGAGAACATTTGCTAATTAAAAAGAAAACAAGCTAATATCTTTGCAGATGCAAGAAGCTTAGCATTTTTCATAGCTTTCTTCATTTTGTCTTATTTTTCAAGCCTATTTCTTACAAAAAAACTTGCTGATAGCTTAAACTAAGGACATTTAATCTAGACATCTAGCCTTGTAAAAACAATGAAAATCATCACCTTAATTCTACATATAACCAATGTACTTATATTCTTCAGCCCACACCAGCACTACAAGATCACAACATTATATTAACTTAAACTTGATTCTGTCTAGCCTTTCTCAACTTTATATACTATAAAGTCTATATTTTACAACTCAAAAAAGTGCTTGTTTACATTAATATTTTAACACGTACAACAAACAGGCAAGCAGTAAACATACACATCAATGTATTACAGTCAAAACAGGCATTATATGAAGCAGAATACAGAAAAAAAGTACAGTACATTCAGAAGTAAACATTGTGTGTAAACCTATACAGCAGATGCAGTATATTGTATCAGTGGTGACATAAAAATTGTAAGGTGGAGGGCATTGAGGAACAGTGGGTTATATACACTGTACAGTGTGGAAGTATGAGAGTCCCAATAAGTAGTTTAGAGTTGTAGCAAAGTACAGAAAGAGATAAGGAGGGTGATGGCTACAATTATTATGATTATTATTATTAGCATTATTGCAATTTTTGCAACCCCAATACAGAAATGTAGTAACAATCCTTGTGATTTGCACTACATGGGAATTGTGATCCATAGGATGCACTATGCCCATCTACACATGGGGCTCCTGCAGTAAGCTTTCTAGTTTTAGTGAAAATAACATGAGTAACATATGTATGCCTGTACATTTCCTATGTGGACTCTTTCAAGAAATGCATTTGATAGTAATATTTTATTTCTTTATATCTGTTTTTTTGAGGTAGAGTACTGATCTCTATAGACCTCTTTCTGACTTGGCCCTAGAGCAGTGTCTGGTTACGTGACTTGCTGAGAATCATACAGGCAATTGAGGCTGAAGGAGTCACACCTTGCACTGCTGGACTACAGTGGTCCAAATAAACATTTCAACAAAATATTCCACAGATGGGGTCAACCACAAATAGATAAGTTCACATCATCATCAAACATGAGATATTGTCAGTTCTTCTCCCTTAGCTCAGCTCATGAACAGAGTGCAAAAACTCCCTTGTTGAGCTTCAAGATCTGTTGTACACTTTTCCTAGTGTATTCTTGATAACAAGGGCAATCCTAAAAGCAATAGGTTAAGACTGAGCATCATACGGATCGTCATAAACTCTAGTCCTACAAACTGTGTTTTCCTCTGTTAATGTCACATATTTCTAGAAGAACTTTCACACTGCAACATTTACAGGAGCTGAAAACTCATCCCTTGAAAAACCCATCCTGACATCAGCACCCTCTTCAAATTTGAACAGAATTATTATCCAAAAAGTAGTACAGATTACAGATTTTGACTTAATCTCAGAAGCATAAGACCAGAAAGACACTGTGACACAACACCATCAGCTCAGTAATCAAGGAGCTTCAATCCTGATCACTGGCAACACTGGGAAATGTACACACTGGGAGGATGACAAGTACATACACAGTAAAGTGCAGTTTCCCTTAAGAGTGCACAGAGACTGCAGTCAGTCTGGGTCTAGTTTCTATGCCTTTCTCCAGATCCCCAATAATACTCCTCACTGGCACAACTATAGGATTGGGATCTAAGCTGAGTGGCCAAGCCAAGACCTCTAGTGCTATTTCTGTCCAAGCAGTGCTTTGTGTTCCTGCCCAAGGAGCTCACACACACACACACACACACACACACACACACACACACACACACACACACACACACACACACACACACTTTAAGGTTTGATTTATACACACACACACACACACACGGGAACGGCTGGCACAGGTTTACTACCTATGCCCCCTTCTGCCCAGACTATAAGGTAGTTTTCACTGCCACCAGCCACTACTTATCAGCTACTTTAAGGCCCTTAGCAAAGGGTTTCCAATCTTACTGTGTATTGTTACTATTAATCCAAATGGTGGTTTGACCAAGAGCAAGGCTATTGTGGCCTGCACAGTGTCACCAAATGGATATGTAAGTTCTCTAAGAGCTTAAATATCTCTAGACAGACCAGCCACAATTGAAAGGTTTAAATATATTTAATAATAAATGATAAAAGAACAAGAAAATACTCAGTAAACAGTCACATTTACTTCAGAGTTCCAAATCACAGGAAATGTTTAAAACAACATTGCAGGAATGTCTCAGATAAATAAAGAAAATCATCTAAATTAAGCTCAGGTATATTCCTGACTATATCTAAAAGAAATGAATGTACTCTAGTTAACTTACTTACAGAGCAAGACAAGTGTGGTGAGTAGGTTTTCCAGCTGATGTCAGGTGAAGGGCAAATCCAAAATCCTCAGTCTCTCTCTCTCTCTCTCTCTCTCTCTCAGAGAGTTCTTAAATAATATTTCAAATATTACTGCTAGAATACTTGCAACATGACATCACTTCTTGTCATTTGACTATCCCAGGTGAACCCCCCCCCCCATACTGCAGCTGGTAGCATTTAGCATCTCTCTGTGAAAATACCTAAACAAGGACTACTCTTAGATCTAAGACAAATGGTGGAAGTCGTAAAATAATTTACATTCCTCCACATTGAAAAACAATAAAAAAACTTCTAGTTCTAGACATTATATCTCCTGTTGCACTGAAACTGAAAGCTATCTCTCTTTTTATGGCTGAGCAATAAAGTACTTCAATGTCAACTATTCTTCTGAAGTTTTGCAAGTTAATCTCCTGAGTTTGTCTCCCCTGTTAAAATATATATGTAAACAGTTACAATAGTGCATATACATTTCTGCTCAGTACGAAAATATCTTTTCAGCACGTCTGTACAATATGACATACAGTTTTAATACATTTGTAACACAGGCATATGGATCATGTTATTTACAAATGACACAAACCCGCTTACAAAATTCCTGATAGCTGGGCTGGCAGTATCTCCTTTTGTTACAGACACAAATAAAATAGAATTGCTTTACAACCTGGAACTCCCAAACGTTCATGATCCCAAAGTTGGCTTCCTTGGAAAAGCTACTGCAATGGTTCACAGAGCTCTTTGAGCCTCAGCTGTTCCATCATTAAAGTGCAGTTAACAGCAGTTTCAGATTTTCGTGCAGGTCACTCTCAACATCCGTGGCAATGTTGAGAATTAGCTAAGCTTTCTTCAAGAGGGCCTTCTGCTTAAGTCCCCCAATAAGCGATTTATCACCACGTTGGGATCTTTATTTCATTCAAAATCTATCAGCAAAAGTAGAACACAAATGCCTGTCTTGAAAGGTGATGATTCTGGTGGCTGTTAAGTCGGTCAGATCAGTGCTACAAGCTTTGTCAGTTAAAACTGTTTAATCTTTGATAAGAAGAGGGCGAGACCAATTGAAACAGTTTATTTTCCCAGGTTTCCTTCCTGCCTACCAAAATAGACTGAGGGGTACCTCCTTAATTGCACAAATGTTCACAGAATGCTAAGAATCATAGCTCGACATGACACAGGATTTCAGAAAATTATCAAGTATTTTTCCTGTATCCCACAAATGAATTACCTGCAAAAATTACACTCTCCAGGTGATTATCAGATTTCATTAAATTCTGCTATATTAAACTGCACAGATCACTGCTGGTAGCCTCCAGAGCTCATTCCACAAAGGAAGTGGACACATCTGCAAGCTGGGATTCTTCCCAAATGTTGTGATTTACTGATTTAGTGACTGTATGCCCAAGTGAGATAGTCCAGTTTTTTGTGTGCCTTTACAATTACAGTAGGTCTTTGAGTGAGAACTGATTGTAGCAGTAATAGTACTCTCTCTATTCCCAGTTACTAATTTGTGTCATGTTTTTTTATTATGGTTGTTAGTATTAGTTTCTATTTGTAGTGCAATATGTTATGATGTTCTTCGTGTTTCAGTGTTGCAGTCATTACATTTGGGTAATCTGCTGGGAGGTTGCACTCAGTCTGCCTGATTAACAAAGTCTTGGGTCCAGTGCAATATGGTATGTTTGCAGGAGTTAAGACAATAGTCTGTCACAAATGCATTTACTTGAAAATGTTTCTTTCTCAAAACTACTGCTCTGAGTGCATACTATCAGTGCTTATTTTGAGGCCATGCTGTACTGTAAATCACTGTCAGTGCTGTGATGAGAGTAGCATTAACATGCACAGTGAGGAAACAATACAGCTTTATTGGTGAATAAACCCAAATGTTACAGATTGAAGCTGTAGTGATCTTTCCCAATCTACTGTTAGGGTAAACTTACACAGTACACATTTATTTCCTTTTTTGAATGGCTTGTGAGTAAATATGGAGGACTGATTGAGAAATCATACCAGTTGCAGCTGTGATCCTTTGTTCAGTGGCAATTCAGATACAATATCATTCATCGGTCTGTCTATATCAGTCTTATTGAAGGCATGACTTCATGCATGTTCCTACTTAGTGCCCAATGAAGGCTGTTGCACTGACATGACTTGCAGTGCCAAGTATGTCCACAGTCCCTAGTGCTGACATAGAGTCGAAGTGTGGGCCTTTTTTTTGAAAATGTCCTGTTGAAATGGGATTCCCTCTTAGAACCCATATCCATTAGCATACATAAGAATAAGAAATACATGTGCAAAATGTCATGGCTGAATCATTATTAGAAATGATATTCTAAATGCCTTGCAAAGCAACCATTTTCTGTCAAGATAACACAGTTATACTAACCTTAAGATATGCAATAGAACTATTTTAAGATGTTATGACTGAGTAATATGCCTGCAGTCATGTACAAATAACTTTCTTTACTGACACCCTGTTCCTGCACCAACCTCAAAAATTGCATTATGAATTTTAAACCAAGAAACATTGTAATACTACCACCCTGTTTCCCTCATCCACCAGAACAATAATATGTAACTGAAATTAAATTTAAACCAAGTAACCCTGGAAAACCCTGAATTTGAACAGAAACTGATCTCAGACTTCTAGGTCCTTCCTTACATGGCATCATGAAGATATGAGTCTATCATGACAATGTAGTACAACTCCTGACATTGAATATGAAAGTATCTACTAAATAAACTTCAGAACACGCTGAAAACAAATGTGTATCTTCCTATTCAGTTGTAAATGTATCCGTTGCTACAGTTTCAGAGTATTTTTAGCAGCATAATAGTTTTGGTAAACTAGAAGGTGGACTAAATTGTCAGTTTGTTTCGAAAAAAACAATATTTTATGCATGTATATTGTAAATATTCAACTTAATTAAACTGTACTCGTACTGACGTAGTGCAATTTACTGCACTGGGGTTTGTTAAATGTACTATACAGTGCCTACAACAGCTGTAGACTGCGATAAGATTCATGCAGTCAATGCTGCAAATGTACAACTGTGTCATGTAAATGGTTGTAATATGCAGACATTCACTTCAAATATATTACAGTTTTCTCAATGTGCCAGCCACTGAATATCTTCTGTCACTTATATATGTCTGTAAACAATATATTCTCAGTAAAAAAGTGTTTATGAGCTGCATAACATTCAGTCACATGAACTGGTAATTTCCTTGTTTTCGGTGGCTTCTTTGTTCAATGAATTGCAAGTTAATTTGCATCTGAACAATTTGCAGTTCACAGACTACAGGGAAAATGAATAGCACTTTCTAATTTTTAACTGTAATGCAATGATTGTACTGACAACAAAGTGGTGTGATCTATGCTGTTTATGTGGTTATTCATTTATGGAGTGCATTTTGACATCTTGTGTCATAGGAAAGTTAATTCCTTTGTCAATATTACAATTATAGAAACCATTCCCAATATAAGTAAAAGAGAAAAGGCACAACTGTTTACTTTGCTGGCTCAAAATTCCTTTCCATTATGCAGCACAAAGGACTGAGTGACCTGTTTAGACACAAGGTCACCAGATATATGATTGTATTGCTAAGTGATGCAGAATGCCACATAGAACATTTTTTTTCTACAGTCAAACACATTTGTATATGTTGCTGTTCCCCCCACCAAAAATGCTCTTTTATTAGCAGTCTAACATCTAGATAATAATCTGTACTAAATTTTTATTCAAAACTTATCTTATGGTAGTAAATCACAGATGAGAACAGAGGGGTCTGGAACCACAATCAGGTAAATATTTTCACTCCTTTATGCCTATTTAAAGTTAATAGGCTCCTTTCTGTCAGTGTCAAGATGCAATTTCTTGTCCATAATCCAATATAGGTAGAAACCAAAAATCGTACCATCGGTAATGCTTTCAGCATCCCTTAAATATAAACTGTACTCACTCATTGAATAAACAGTTCTTAGAACTAAGAACTGACATGTTCTTGAATCAAATCTTCTAGTACCAAGCAATTTCTGCCTTAAATGTATATTAAAGGGACTCAATTGGTTAAGTATTCAGCCTTGTTTAAAAATTCACAGAATTTGACTGCATTATGAAAAACAAAATCCTGACTAATGCCAATATCTTTCTTATGCATCTTAATATTCTCAGCTTTTAACCTGTACATCTGTCGGCTAAGAAACACTATCAGCAACAAATATTTTATTTGCTCTAGATTCCAAGCATTTTCTGACATTTATGCATTTATTTTATTTACCCTTTGTTGACTGGGTTAGTCAGATTAGGCTAGCAGCTTCTTTTCAGGGGAGATCCACAATGCTATTCAGACCACAAAGGGAAATTTGGCCATGGTACTCTTTGGTAAGTGCCACAGAATCTTTTACATCCAGACTCTACCTCTTTGGAATGGGTGTTTACTTTTATTATTGCAAGGGGAAAGGGAGAGAGGCAGCAGTTCATATGAGATTTTGTTTTATTACTATAAGGGAAGTTGAGAAGGACAATGTCTTTCTTATGAACATTTACTTTTATTGCTGTTAAAGTGTAAGTGGGGAAGGAGTCAGCCCTTGATACAGCTTTTACTTCTATTACAAGAGGGAGGAAGAAACTTTGATACAAGTCTCTGCTTTTATTATTACAAAGTGAAATCAAATAATAACCTTCCATATCAGGATTTATTTTATTATTACAAGAGGAAGTAGGAGGGAGAGCAATCCTTCTTAAAAGCATTTACTTTTACTACAACTGAAAGACTGATTACTTTTAAAATTACAATAGGAGGTAAGCACAGCCCTTAATACAAGCCTTTACTTTTATTATTACTAGGGCAGACCTTTGATGCGAGCATTTACTTTGATCATTACAAGAGGGAAATGGAAGAGGAACAACCTTTTATAAGATCACTTACTTTTATTATTATGAACAACCTTTGATAAAAGGATTTATATTTATATGCAAGGAATGGCATGGGGAACAAACCTTTATTTTTACTATTATAGGACTGTAGGTGGGGAAGGGTTTTACATTTCATATTGTGGGAGCATTAGTTGGGGGTTTGATACAATGCTAGTACAGAAAAGCCTTGTTACATATTCTGTTAGATGGTGCTCAGTTTTATGTATGGTGGTTTCTTCTGCTGTACCACTACAGATAGGTATACCTCACAAACTCGGTAATCCTCACAAATTCTAAGTTCAGGAAATCTAAATAAAGCCAAGCATCATGGGTGAGCAAAGGTTCAAAATTATAGATAGATTTTAAATATTGATCTTATCAACATAAAACGTCACTAGATTAACAGGTTTTGTGCTAACATGCATTTTTTGAAGGATATGAAGTCTGAAATTCAAATGAATGTCATTATTTAGTGGCTTCTATCCTTGGTGATTTGTGAGAAATCCAAAGGTTTATGAGGAACAGACTAAAAATATAAGGCAAAAATGTGGTCATTTTATACAAATCTGAACAGATGAGAGGTGAGATAGGGGCTGGGATTCATATAAATATATATATATATATATATATATATATATATATATATATATATATATATATATATATAGTAAATAGTGCATTGCTAATTAGTTGGTGTAGTGCCAATGCTCAAGGTAGGAAGAATCTAGGGTAATGCTGATATGTCTTATTGTCAGCGAGGCACCTCAAGCAGCAAACTCCTTGACTATTGATGCAGCATTCATCTGTGAATCCAAGCCTTAATGAATACTTAATATTAATTCATTGCATTGATAGAGGTATGTCATATGTTCTTGATGGATCCATATTATGCATCTCAAGCTGAAGCTGATAAGCTGAAGTGCAAACTGGAAAGATTGTACAATGCAGGTGTCCCTTAATAGCTGTTCAACACAAAAAATGTGGCAATAATGGAAAACATTAGACAACAGCAGTATTTCTGTGTATTACTTATAATGTTATAGCAATAGCATAGTTTGATAGTTGAGTACTGCTGCTATTACATTCTGAACCTTCTGAAACTGATAGCAGAAGGAATAGTGCGGCTTCTACGTGAAAAAAGTTAGTTATATTAAAGTGGACTATTTTTTTTATCTTTCATTAACTGTACTAAGATATTGTCTTTCTCATAAAAAAAAACACTTCATGGAATTATCTGGCAGAAATGGGCATCTGTCTTCATGTGCGTATATTCAGTGAAGGTTAAGGAACAGTTCACTTTACTATAACTGACTCATTTTTACATGCTAACTGGACTACCCCTTCTGTTATCACAATGCTTTTCTCCTTCCCACATCTGTACATGCAGTAAGATACAAGGCTTAGCTGAGTGGTGTGTCATTGTCACTCGGAACATCAAAGTTTATCCCTGTTGGTTCCAAGATGGTTGCACACTGATCAACATCTTAATCTCAATTCTGCCTTTTTTAATTTCTCCATATCTTTTGGGCTTCTAATACCATGATGCGAATGGACCCCATTCCTGAGTCAAAGTATGATTAAAATTCATGAAATTAGTATTGTTTTAATCTTTGATGGCAGCCAAAAGTGCTCTTCACAGCAACTGCAATGTGCCCAGTAATGACTCCTTCTGCAATTCGTACAGAGTTACATGTATTGGTAACATATCTAAATACAATTGTAAATTATTTTTTAGAACACCCGTTGCTCCTACTACTATTGGAACTGTCTGGGTATCTTTCTTCCACATTGCTCTTGTTTCTGCCTGCCAATCATGATATTTTATGACTTTGTGTCTCTTTGTATACAAGACACTATAGTCACTGGAGGTAGTGATTTCAGTGATCAATGCTACTTTTGTCTTTTTTTCATGGACCACTACATCTGGTTTTCTTGCCTCTATCTTTTGAATCATTGTTGGTAATTGGGTGATCCCATATGATGTAAATTTCATAATTTTCTATGATGCTTTGAGGTTCATGTTTCCAGTGTTTTTCAGTCACTCCAACCATAATGTTTGCACAATCCCCAGGACAACAGTTTTGCCACATTATTGTGCCTTTCAGTATGCAATCCATCTGCTATTAGTATGTCACAACCAACAATAAGGTGTGCAACTGTTTTCAATTCTGTTTTACAAAACCTACAATTGTCTGTTTCTCCCACATGTTTAATGGACTTTGTAAACCAACATGTACATAGCCCACTATCTTGGACTGCCAGTATTAACCTTTCATCTTTTGGTTTGAATTCACCTCTCCTTAACCATTCCTGCATTCGATCCTGATCAACATGAGGTTCTTCCAGAAGTTTTCTATACTTGAAAATATATTTATGCATTTTCCAAATTTCTTGCCTTCTCATCTGACTCTTCACCTTATATTCTTTCTTTTGTTTTTGGGCACATTCAGTTGCTGCCTGAGTTTTATCTACTTCTGGTTTGATTTCCATTCCCTCTTGATGTCGATATGCTTCTGCTAAACTAAGCAGGAAAGTCATCTTAGACTTATTCTCATCTTGTTTTTAAAACTTTCACAACATTTGGGTCTTGTGAAGTCAGCAGATATGTATGCATTCCTACAATTGCAGATCTATACATGTAATCAATTTTGAGGAGGCCCATACCTCCTTCAGACTGGGGGAATATATAGTATTGGTATACACTATTTTTTATAAATCATTTGATGAGCATGAAGTATCCTTCTTGTTTTCCTCTCCAACCTATCCAACACCTGTTGGGGCCAGTCAATCACTCCAAAACTGTACATTAGGAAAGGAAGAGAAAATTGGTTTATAGTTTGAATTTTGTTCCTAGATGTCAACACTGTTTTCAGGATTAATTTAATTCTTCTAAAATATTCATTGCTAAGTTTTATTTTGCATTTGTTCATGTTTTATTGGTGATCCTTCATCAATTCCCAAATATTTATACAGTTCCTCTTGTTCAGGTTCTTTATAACACATTCTTGTCCCAAACTGATGTTTTCTTGGTGCTGCAGTTTTCCTGCTTTAAAGGTTGCTTTTGCACATTTATCAAGACTAAATGACATTTTTATATCATCATCTGAAAAAGTTTTGATTTCTTGCAGTTGTGCTTTCAGTTCCTCATCTGATGAGCTATACAGTTTTAAATCATCAACAAAGAGAAGATGAGAGGTTTTTATACTTTGTTGTTTTCTAGGAGCCAGATTATAGCTATGGCCTGTGTTAAGAAGACAGCTTAAAGGGTTAAGGGCAAGACAGAATAGCAGAGGTAACGGAGTCATGCTGGAATATCCCCCTTTGAATTTTTATCCCTGGAATAATAATTTGGTCTTTACCATAGCTTAATTGCAAAGTGGTTTGCAACTGTTTCATGGTCACTGTAATGTAATTGATCAGTGTAGGGTGTATCTTATATATTTTTAAGCACTCTGTTATCCATGAATGTTAGATACTATCAGATGTTTTTTTTTTTTGTAGTCAGTCCAAGCTACACAGTAATATAGCCTGTTTACTTTGGTTTACTATGGTAAAGTCAATACGGATTCTGTTGAATCCACTGTACTGAAGTCTGGAGGCCCAACAGCAACAATGTCAAACCCGACATTGTTGAAGTACAAATCTCGTCCCCATCTTGACCCACGTTAAAGCCTGTTCTGAGGTCAAAGTCGAGATGTATTTTGACAATGTCGGAGTTTGACACTGTCATTTTCATGGACATGGGTCATTGATTCCATCATTCAACGGAATCCAGATCGACCTTACCATAGTAAACTGTTTACTTCTGTTATATTGCATGGATCTCTATGGACAGTCCTAATTACTGTATTCATTTGTTTTATCAGACTTCTAACTTTTTGGGTTTTATTGACCTGCAGTCTATTTCTTTCATTGATCTATATGTCTGTCTATCTCTATTAAATCAAACAAGTCTTCTCTTAGCTCATTTTCTTCTAAACTAAGGGCACATGTTTTGCTCTCCATTTCCTGTGGACATTCTATAGAGTTTTATAGCATCTTCCTGTGGCACATTTTCTTCAGTTTTATCCTGTGTCATCTGTCATATGGGAACTCACTGGTCTATCACTCCTCAACATTGATTGCATCAGAGTTGCCACAGTTTCCTGTTTCTTCCCTTGCTGTCCAGCTTCAAGTGAATATTTATACTGATTTCCTGTGGAAGGTTGTAAAATATCTTCATATGGCAACTGACCATTTGCTTCCCATTCCACTGGTTTCTCCTTAATTTGGATGTCTGTTGCTCTATTCTGCTGTGGTGCTTTCTGAGTTAGATTTTCTACACTGAATCCTTCACTTCACAAGAACTCCATAACCTCAGTTTCTATTTCTTTAACTTCTCCATTACTAGTCTGCTTTTCTACCTTTCCACATTGTCTTTATATTTCTGTATTGTAAAGTTTTCCATGTCTGGATTCCATTGCCTGTATTTTTCATCAGATATCTTTGATGCTGCCCTTTCTGTATTGATTAGTTTTGCTTTCTCCTTTGCATACGTATTACACCGTATTAAATCTCTTTTTCTTTCCCATGTCCATATTTCTTCTTCAGGAGCTGTTTCTCCTTACTTTGGGGACTCATTCCATCATGCTGTGATGTAACCTGTGTTAGACCTTCTTCACCAAATCCTTCATTTCACAAGCAGTCCATAACTTCAGCTTCTATTTTTTTTTACTTCTACTTTACTAATCTTTTCTACATTCCTTCTTTGTGATATTATTTTTTTATTGTGAAATGTTCCATATCTGGATGCCTTTGCCTGTTTTTCTCTTCAAATGTCTTTGGGGCTGATTTTTTGTATTGATTAATTTGACTTTCAAGTTTTCATAAGTATTGCACCATATCAAATCGCTCTTTCTTTCCCATGTCCATATTTCTTTTTTATACTTTTCAAAAATCTCTAGGTTTTGTTGTTTATATTTTAGCACTTCCTCAGATGCTTTTTTTCCAAACAGATCAAAGTTTCTTTGTCTCTATAGTGTTTTTCACAAGTCTGTTTAATTAATGAACACAAATTTTTATTTGAGGCTTCTGACAATTTTTCTTGTGGAAGTATTGTTCTTTCCTTTAATTTCTCTCTTAATCTTTTTGTATATCTTGTATCTGGAAATTCTGGGCTTTTTGCATAATAGTAACAATACATAATTTTTTTCTCCCTTTTTTAATTTCTTCAAATCTTTTGGGTTTCTAATACCTTAAAGGGAATGGACCCCATTCCTAAGTCAAAGTATGATTAAAGTTCATGAAATTAGTATTGTTTCAGTCTTTGATCTCAGCCAGAAGTGCTTTATGCAGCACCCGCAATGTGCCCAGTAATGACTCCTTCTGCAACAAATACGGAGTTGCATGTATTGGTAACATATCTAAATGTGATTGTAGATTATTTTTTATAAGACCCATTGCTCTTACTACTATTGGGACTGTCTGGGTATCTTTCTGCCACATTGTTCTCATTTCTGCCTGCAAATCTTGATATTTTATGACTTTGTGTCTCTGTATGCAAGACACTGTAACCACTGGGTGTGGCGATTTCAGTGATCAGTGCTACTTCATCTTTTCATGGACCATTATATCCAGTTTTCTAGACTCTATCTTTTAAACTGTTGGTAATGGGTGATCCCATGTGATGTAGAATTTAACATTTTCTATGATGCTTTGTGGCTCATGTTTCCAGTGTTTTTCTGCCACTTCAATACCATGTTTGTACAATCCCCAGTGCAACAGTCTTGCCACATTATTATGCCTTTCAGTATACAGTCCTTCTGCTATTAGTATGTCACAGCCAGCAAAGAGACGTGCAACTGTTTCCAATTCTGGTTTACAAAACCTACATTTGTCTGTTTCTCCCACATGTTCAGTGGACTTTGTAAACCAATGTGTAAGTAGCCCACTGTCTTGGGTCACCAATATTAACCTTTAATCTCTTGATTTGAATTCACCTATCCTTAACTATTCATGTGTTTGATCCTGATGAACATGAGGTTCTTCCAGAAGTTTTCTATACTTACAACTATATTTATGCATTTCCATATTTCTTGCCATTCTCATCTGGTCCTTCACCTTATATTCTTTCTTTTGTTTTTGGCACATTTAGTTGCTGCCTGATTTTTATCTACTTTTGGTTTGATTTCCATTCCTGCTTGACGCCGATGTCCTTCTGCTAGACTAAGAAGGGAAGTAATCTTAGATTTATTCTCCTCATGTTTCAAAACTTTCACTACATTTGGGTCTTGTGAGGTCAGCAGATATGTGTGCAATCCCATGATTGCAGATCTATACATGTAATCAACTTCAAGGAGACCCATACTTTCTTCAGAATGGGGAATATATAATCTTGATATGCACTGATTTTTATAAATCATTTGGTGAGCGTGAATCATCCTTCTTGTTTTCCTGTCCAATCTAGCCAACATGTTTTGGGGCCAGTCACTCACTCCAAAACTGTAAGTTTGGACAGAAAGAGCAAATTGGTTTATAGCTTGTATTTTATTCCTAGTTGTCAATGCTGTTTTCAGGATTAATTTAAGTCTTCTAAAGTATTTCATACCAAGTTTTATTCACATTTGTTCATGTTTCATTGGCGATCCTTCAATTCCCAAATATTTATACACTCCCTCTTGCTCAAGTTCTTTTATATCACATTCTTGTCCCAAACTGATGTTTTCTTGGTGCTGCAGTTTTCCTGCTTTAAAGGTTACTTTTTCACATTTATCAAGACCAAATGACATTCTTATATCATCTGAAAAAGTTTTGACAACTTGCAGTTGTGCTTTCAGTTCTTCAACTAATAAGCTATATGGCTTTAAATCATCGACAAAGAAGATACGTCTTTACACTTTGTTGTTTTCTAGGCGCCATATTATAGCCATGACCTAAGTTGTTAAATAGACAGCTTATTGGGTTAAGGGCAAGACAGAACTGCAGCAGTGACAGAGAGTCACCCTGGAATATCCCCCTTTGAATTTTTATCCCCGGAATAATAATTTTCCCCTTATCATGGTTTAATTGCAAAGTGGTCTGCCACTATTTCATGGTCACTGTAATGTAGTTGATCAGTGTAGAGTGTATCTTATACATTTTTAAGCACTCTTTTATCCATGAATGTGGGATACTATCAAATGTTTTTTTGTAGTCAATCCTTGCCATACATAGATTCTTCCCCTTTTTACAGTTCTCCACTATGACTTTATCTAACAGCAAATGATCCTTTGTTCCATATGGCTCTCTTTTATTGCCCTTCATTCTTTTGCCATAATTGAGTTTTCTTCTAAATGATTATAAACTCTGTCAGCATCAATTCCAGTGTATAGTTTATACATCATCGGGAGGCAAGTTATTCTATAATTTTTAGGATAGCTTGCAGGTTCACTTTTAAGTAGGAGCATTGTTTTTCCTGTTGTTAACCATGTTGGTGTCTGTTTGGGATGCACATATAAATAGCTCTTCATGATGGCTAAATCTTCATGTAAAGATGTTAATACTTTTAACCAGAAGTTAGATACTGCATCTGGGTGTGAGTTTTTTCAATTAGAGGCTTTTCTTAACTTTGTTTCAATCTCTCTGGCTCTTACTTCATCCTATTTCATATCATGTATCTTTAAACTTCTTATTCTTTCTTTTACTTCTATCCATTTAGCATCTTTGTTATGTTCCAAAGGGTCTTCATAAATATTTCGCCAAAATGTATCTCTTTCTTCTTTTTTGGTGGTCTTTCAATTCCTTTGACTTTGTTTCCCAATTCTCTATAGAACTTTTTTGTCTCATCAATAAATTGTTTATTTTGTTCGTTTCCTTTATATGTATCTGTGTATCTTCTAAGTTTTTTCCACCCATGCTGAGATTTTTAGTTTGTTGTTTATGATAGTGCATGATAGAGCCCACTCTGTTCTAATACTGCACATTGCTTTTATCATGTTTATCTTTCTAAGTATTTTTCGTGATCTGTTCACTGTTCTATACTCTTCTAACAGTAACATGTCTTGTCTTAAATGCTTTATGGTTTTCCATATTTGATACTTCCAAGATGGTGTTCGATTTCTCCCCTTCCTTTTCCTCAATATCCTGTGTTCTTGTGGTATACTTTATCAGTTATTAATTTAGCTGCACAGTAACATATCCTGTTTACTTCTGTTATATCGCATGGATCTCTGTGGACAGTCCTAATTACTGTGTTCATTTGTTTTATCAAACTTCTGACTTTTTGTTTTTTTTTTTTACCTCTTGCAATCTATTTCTTTCATTGATCTTAATATGTCTATCTCTGTTAAATCAAGCAACTCTTCTCTTAACTCATTTCTTCTAAATAGAGAGCACCATTTTTGTTTTCCATTTCCTGTGGGCATTCTATAGAAAGGTTTATACCAAGTTCCTTTGGTTCAATTTCATCCTTTGTGATCTGTTTCTCTGTCATATGGGAACTCACTGGCCTATCACTCCTTGACATTGACTGAGTCAGAGTTTCCAAACTTTCCTGTTCCTTTCCTTGCTCTCTAACTTCAAGTGAACATTTATACTGGTTTCCTGTGGAAGGCTCTAAAATATCTTCATATTGTAGCTGACCAATTGCTTCC
Source organism: Protopterus annectens (assembly GCF_019279795.1). Classification (NCBI taxonomy): domain Eukaryota; kingdom Metazoa; phylum Chordata; order Ceratodontiformes; family Protopteridae; genus Protopterus; species Protopterus annectens. The sequence continues at coordinate 303,028,640 of NC_056749.1, forward strand.
TGTTCTACTTGTTTCCCCTTAATTTGGATGTCCATTGCTCTATCCGGTCGCAGTGCTTTCTGGATTAGATTTTCTACACTGCATCCTTCACATCTCAGATACTCCATAACCTCAAGTATCTAGTTCTTTAACTTCTCCATTACTCATCTCCTTTTCTACCTTTCCTCTGTCTTATTTTTATATTATAAAGTGTTCCATGTCTGGATTCCTTTACACATATTTTTCTTCAAATATCTTTGGTGCTACTCTTTTTGTATTGATCAGTTTTGCTTTCTCCTTTGCATAGATATTACACCATATTAAATGTATATTCTTTCCCATGTCCATATTTCTTCTTCATATGTCTCCTGATCTTCCTATTTCACCTTACTTTGGGGACTCGCTTCATCATGCTGTGATGTAACCTGTATTAGACCTTCTACACCAAATCCTTCACTTTGCAGGCACTCCATAATGTCAACCTCTATTTTTTTTCTTCTACTCTACCAATCTTCTTTTCTACAATTCCTCTTTGCAATGTTATTTTTTTTATTGTGAAATTTTCCATATCTGGGTGCCTTTGCCTATATTTCTCTTTGAATATTTTTTGGGTTGCCTTCTTTATATTAATTAATTTGGCTTTTGCCTTTGCATAAATATTGCACCATATCAAATCTCTCTTTCTCATGTCCATATTTATTTTTTTATACTTTTCAAAAATGTCTACATTTTGTTGTTTATATTTTCACACTTCCTATGATGCTTATTTTTCCAGACAGATCAAAGTTTCTTGGACCATATACTATTTTCACAAATCTGTTGTTTGTATTAATGAAAACAAATTTTTATTTGAGGCTTCTGACAGTTTTTCTTGTGGAAGTATTTTCTTTCCTCTAATTTCTCTCTTAATCTTTATTTATATCTTGTATGTGAAAATTCTGGGCTTTTTGCATAATAGTAGCAATACATAGTTTCTTTCTTATCCTCAATAGTCCACGCTATTGTCTATCTTTCTCCCAGTGTGAATATGAAACTGATAAGAGCAATTGATATTGTCAACTAGTGTAAAATTTGGTTACTGGGTACTAAAAACACAGTCTGGATGCCAGCAAAGAAGAAATTTTGGGAACCTGAAAGAAAATCAAAAAGAAAAGGTGAAGAGAAAATACTGCCTGGGAAGTATTCTGCAGCTATTCAGTAAAAAAACAAACAAAAAAAAAAAACAGTTCAAGCTTCAGCTTTGGTACAAGAAATGGCTTCCATTAATTTAGAGGAAAAATAAATCAAATGTATATTGAAGGAGTATATCAACTCAAATAACAAAAGGCTGGAAAAATAGAAGCTTTAACTAAGTACTTGGCGAAATTGATAAAACTGCAAAAATCAGAGGTTGAAACGAAGAAAAGACAGAGTATGAGACTTCTCAAGAAGAGCTGTTTCAAAAAACTGGTAGACTTAGAAGACAGAACACATAGAGAAAACTTATAATTTTCTGCTGTATCAGAGAAACTGGAAGGAAGTGACTGTATTAATTTTATGAAAGAACAAAAAAGTAACTGGATTAGTATTTCACAGCAAGATTTGTTAATTGAAAGGGCATATTGAGTGTATGTTACAAACATGGCCACGAGAAAGCAGCCAAGACCTGTATTATTAAAGATGCTGTCATACCAGTAGAAAGAGCTGATGCTGACAAAACTGTGGTAGATAAGAAAAGTATTAAAACTTGGAGACAACATAGTGTTTGTGGGAAATGATTATTCACTGTACACCAGGCAGGAAAGAAGCAAGTTTATCCCAGCAATTAGGGAATAGCAAGTGTGTGATTAAAACTGGTGTATCTGGCTGCCTTTATAATATTTTTTTGATGGACAGTCAGACATTTTTTTATGCAAATCAGGCCAAGGAGGAAATACAAAAGTTTATCCAACAAAAAGTGAGTTAGCAAAAGGGGGGGGGGTCTCATTATTGTGACAATAAAGTCCATAAAGAGACTTTGCCAGTGAAACCTTTTGCAATGTTCCAAAGGAAAATGCTTGAAAGACAGACAAAAAGCATTAGAGTTGACTAGAAGAATCATGAGTACCTTGTACTTGAACCAGAGCCTGGTGTTGGGAGATGGATATAAGCAGGAAGAAGACCAGCAACACTGAAACTGGTGAATAAATGTGATATTATAAAGCATCAATTACATTTTTGAAATATGGCTTTCTTAGAAAAAGTTGCTGAGAAAGACTAAGCAAGTAAATGAAACAATTTTTGTTCTTATTAGTATTTGTATAAATATTTAATGATATAAACTGCATGTTATATACAATACAACAGTTTTGTGTAGTAGGTATTTTAAATGCAGGGGCTGTCTGTTCAATTACATGTGTTAAAGATATTAAAGTAAACAAGTACTTTTAGTGGTAAGAAATATAGACTTTACAGTATAACAAAAGAAGAAAGACTGGAAAATGTATTTATTTATTTATTTGCATTTGTTTACTGGAATAGTCAACTGGGCCTGAGGAGAAAAGTTCCAGACATAGTACATATATAGAATCATATGGTACAACGTTATACATACACTATAAGCAATACATTACACAAGATCAGCATAGTACAAATTCAATACAGCAATATACAGTGGAGAGTAATAAACAGTCCTATAAGAACAACATACAGTAGGTCAATACAAGACCAGATCATAGCTCATAACAATACATTTAGCAGTTGGTCCAGTTGATGATGGGAAGAGCTTGGTATGAAATCAACACAAGATGTTAGATAGTACTATCTAGTAAGTTTGTATAGGTCAGATGTGAGAAGATTGAGCTTTAAGAGAAGGTTAGGAATAAACACAGTCTGGAGGTAAGAGCATCTAAAAGTATAGCATTACTTTGAGAGTACATGTAGAAGGAAGGTATTTCAGAACAGAGCACATGGGTTGTTATTTATAGTGCAAGAAAGAGAAGGGTCTGGGCTAGGAAGAGGAAGATGAGGGTTCAGGTTATAGGAACTGCATCCTTAGTACAGATGCACTGCCATAGAGAGTTGAGGTGTTGTTTTAGGGATTTATTAAAGAGAGGGGCACTGTTGATAGACCTGATTGTTGATGGGAGATTATTCCATAGTTTAGCTAGAGTAAAGGAGTACAGCATTTGCCCTGCAGCATGGGTTGATTTCACTACATTTAGGAGCAGTTGGTTATTGGATTGAAGAGGTCTGGATAATATTGTGTGAGTAGGGAAGACAAGGAAGGGCAGATAGATAGTTTATAAATAAATATGTGTGCAGTGGTTAATTGAATAAGTGACAGATAATGTGGTAGTTCCAACCAACCAGTTAGTTGGTGCAGAGATGTGCAGTGGTGAGAAGAACAATTCGTATTTTAAAAATTTAGCAATTTTATTGTAGCATGAGGCTAGTTTGGCTTTGTGAGAGGCTTGAATATTGGTCAGGAGAGGTGCACCATAAAGAAGAGAGTGTAGTATGAAAGAAGAGGCGAGAGATAGTTTTGTGGAGTGGCTGAGGAAGTATTTTGTCTACACAGAGTTCCTAGTTTTTGGTGTGTTTTTTTAATATTGGTCTGAATGTGCAGGTCAAAAGTCAAGTTTTCATGTATGATGACACCGAACAGTTTGGCATATGGTATGACTTCAATTATTGTGCTTGGATGGTGAAATTTTCCTTGTTTAGAGGAGTGGAATTTTTTGGTAGGAAAATAATGAGTTTAGTTTTTTAGGGTGTAGGGTGAGATAGTTATTGTACATCCATATCTCTGTAGTAGTGAGGGTGTATTGTGTGAGTTGCTGTAGTTCAGATGGTGAACTGGCAGCACAGATGATTGTGGAATCATTTGCATGTTGTATGACAGTACTTTGAGTATGAGAAGTGTGGAAGTTATTGATAAAGATGCTGAACAAAAGGGGTCCTAGTATGGATCCTTGTGGAACACCTGTAGTTGTGTCAGGGAAGGGAGAGAATGAGTTTTGTCATTTGGTTGATTGTTGCCTGTTAGTGAGGTAGTTTGAGAAGCAGTCTTGGGATTGGGATGACATGCCTATGCCAGATAGGTGAGGAAGAGAGAGAGGGAGACTGTATCAAAGGCCTTGGAGACATCTAAGAAGAGAAAGGAGACAATTTTTCCATCATCTTGGGCCTGGTTAATTGTGTCAGAGAAGGATATTAGAGCTGTAGTAGTGCTATGACCTGGTCAAAATCCATGTTGAGTGAGAGAGAGGATTTGGTTGTGGAGTAAATAGTGAAGAAGCTGGGTGTGGATGCATTTTTCCAGGATCTTAAAGGTGGGTGAGAAGATAGCAGTGGGACAGAAGTTGGAGATGTTTGTGTTAGTGCCTCCTTTATATAGATGCAGAATGTATGCCTTTTTCCAAATAGTGGATATATAGGATTCCAGAATAGATCTATTAATAAGAATGCTTATGGGAAAGGCTGTAGAATTTGTGGCGATTTGTCAGAACTCAGGAGGTAGATTATCTGGGGTGTTGATACAAGGTTTGAGTGTTTATATCAGCTTTTTATTGTGTTGGTGGGGATAGGTGAGAGAGAAAGTTTTGTGGAAGGGGGGTAGGGGTATGCTGGGTATGGGGGTGAGCTGAAAGATGGCAATTAGATTGGCAATAGTACTGATGAAATAGGCGTTAGAGTGTACCTATTTCTGTGGGTGATTTGTCCGGGTTCAGGCAAGGATTGTTTTTTCACCTAGGGTTTAGTAAGAAATTGGTGGATCTCCAGAACTTTTTAGGGTTTTGCTTATGGATGTTTTGTAGGGTAAGGTAGTAGTCTTTTTTTTTTTTTGTCTTTTATGACAAAAATACTTGATTACGGAGTTGTTTATATTTTGTCAGGTCGGAGATGTCTTTGTTTTTTGCCAGTGTTCCATGTGTTCCATGCGTTATCCCTTGTGGCCATTAGCTGTTTAGTGGGTTTTGTGAGCCAGGTGATGTGATTCGTTTTTACCCTCCTTAGAATGAGTAGAGCTTGGTTGTCTAAGACCTTGAGAAATGTAAAGAACTCAACGGCTTCATCTAGGGGGAAGAATTTCAATGTGTTCCAACTGATATGTTGTAGGGTATCATTAAATGTGGTGGGCAGAAGTGATATAGGTCTCTAGTTTGTAGTGATGTCTGCTAAGTGGTGAGCTAGTATTCTGAACTATAAAGGGCAGGTAAGTGATCACTTATGGCATTGGGGAGAGTTCCCTTTTCTACAGTTGTATTTGGGTCAGAGACCAATATCCAATCCAGGATAGAACCACTGTAATTGGTTTTGTTTTGTCTAGTTATGTCATTAATTAGTTGGGTGAAGGTATATAAAAAGAACAAGCAAGTTTAATGTTAATATGCAGTGATCTTGGGCTGCTGGGTTTGGAGTGAGGGTGTAAAAGTGCACTTATTATTTTATATGTACAATTAAGATATTTTGTCTTATTTTTACAATATATTAAGATATGTTATTTTTTACAACAGTAAATGTCTAGATTAATACCCTTTGTTTAAGCTATAAACAAGTGTTTTTTTTTGGTAAGCAAGTAGGCTTGAGAAATAAGACAAAATAATGAACGCTATAAGAATGGCAAGCTTCTTAGATCTGCAAATATATTATTTTTTTCTAATGGCAAATATTCAGTGCGAGACAAGAAGTCTGCTGTTAAGGCAGCTGTAAATTCTGTTCTGATAGAAATTTACAAAGATTCGTTGCTGGCTGCTTTTACATGGAGATAATTTGTCTGCAGGTGCAAACAGCTAATCTTGAGAGTTCTGAACATTCTTTGGTGAGGTAAATGCAAAATATAAAGGTACAGTTGCAATAGGTTCAGTAAAAAAATGAAGTTTGAAATAATGGGAAGTGAATATGAAATAGCAGCCTCTCTAGCAGCCTTAATACATTAATGCATTTAACAGAACATTGTATAATTTAGTTTTATTTAAAGTTAGCCAGTTCAGTTTTTCTTAGGCCTAAAAGTTAATGTTTTCTGAAAGCATACAAGCTGTTGTTCATATCTGGGATGAGAACATAGATAAGAAAAGAACAGGCAGCAATTAGTGTAAATAGGAAAATGGGCTGCAGCATATACTTTAGCATTGATAACCATAATTTTAGGTTATGTAATCCCTATGAGTGCAGCTGTCAATTTGGGACAATTGTCCCTATCTGGAGGGTTAAACTTCATTTTTTGAAGTTATACATAGTTTTGTGTGTTTGTGCTAAGTTAATAGAGAGTGGATGTGATTTTTTTTTTGTCTGAGGGCTTTCATTAAAACAAAAAGTCTTGAAAAATGTGACGTAGGTTCAAATAGAAATGAGAAGGAACAACTGTATAAAAGGTCAGCCTCCAAACATTAGTGTGTACATGTACCAAAAGTTGGAAATATCCATTCAGAAAAACAAACTGACATATAATAGGTGACTACCATGTCCATATTATTTTTAATGTAAATGGCCTTACAGGTATAGACAAAAAAGGAAAGATTATTGAATTATATTCAAGAATTAAGAGTGTAAATATCAGTACTGCAGGAGACACATTTGGAAAGTAATGAGTATGTGAATTTGACAAAGAAAGGATCTCAGGATGGATGCTCAGCAGAATATCTTATCTAGGGCAAAGCAAAGGGGGTAGTAATTATACTGATTGCTCAAGGGACTCCAATAGTGAAAGAAGAAAAAAAGACCGTACTGATAGATTTGTTGTAGAAAGGAGCAATTGGGAAGTGAAGAGGATTATGATGGCATGTATTTATATTCCACCAAAAACTGCTATTATGGAAATTAAGAATTTTTAGGGAGAGATCAACAGCTTTCTGCATGGAATATTACTTATAGGTATGGAATGGAACTTGATTTGCAATAGTGAGTATGTATCGGGGATATTAAAAGGAAAATATAACAATGGTGATCTTGAAGGGAAAATATAACAAAACGGTAGATTTCTAAAGAAATTAATAATGATATTTGGTATGGAAGATTTGATTTCAGTAGTAGGAACTTGGACAGAATTTATATATTATTCCCCAGGGTACAATAACTGGACTAGACTGGATAGAAATTATATTTCACAGCACAGGAGCATGTGTATTTGATTGAAAGCTTTGATACACATCCAATAACTATTTCAGATCATGCACTTGTACAAAAGATAAAAAAGCATGGTAATTGAGTAAAATGAAACAATGGTTATTTCCCACCAGCCTGTTAAATGAGAGGAATTTAAGGAATGGGCAGTGGAAATCATTCAGGAGTTATTAGGGAAGCTAGAAGTATCTTCAGAAGTTATAGCTAGTGAGTGGGATAAAATGGAAATTACATTAAAATAGGGTAGAAATAAAAGAGAAAGAGAAAAAGATACAGTTAAGTAATAGAAATTAGATGGGCTGACCATGGTCAAAGGATTGCAGAATAGGGGAAGTCTCCCTGATCAAGAAGTAGTACAAATGCAGAGTACTAAACAGAAAATAAGGGATAATATGGATAATATGCACATATTTAGAAATATTGTTGTTAATCAACTATTTTTGATAGTATCTTCAGAGCACAAAAACTTTTAGCCGTGTGACTTAGGCAATAGGAAATAGAAAGGGTTGTCACCAAACGTAGGGAGCCAATAACAAAAATTCCTAAACAGGTATTGTAGATATTGCAGAAACTTTGTAAAATTTGTATAAAGCAGTGAAATGTGGAAATGAAGAAAGAACACAAGTGGAAATATTTATGGAAGACTTAATTATGCCATGGTTAGAGGTAGATGAAGCTCAACAACTGTCATTTAAGATAGGCAGAGATGAGATAAAAAAAAAACTGACATATAATCAGTCTTCAGGAAAGTCTGCAGGAACTGATGGTATTCCTGTGGATGTTTGGAAGTTAGGAGGGTAGAAAGTGAAAAATATCTGGAAGATTTTATTTAACAGTATTTTAAAAGGAAGGTAAGCGCTGACATCTTGTAACAAAGCCACGGTTGCTGTATTACCTAAAGACGGTTAAGACCCAACAGACTAAGCTTCATATAGATCCATTTCAATTTTAAACCATGATTATAATGTGTTTATATCTATACTAGCTAAAAGAATGACAAATGCGTTGCAAAAATTGATAGATATGGATCAGTTATGGAGGGAGGCAAACATTTGACAACAGTAATAGAACAATGATGACCCAGAGGGAATAATAAACTCCTAATAAACTCCTTCTGCACTTGCTTTTAGTCCTTTTTAATTTAATTGCATTTTTTAAACTATGTTTGGTCTAATACTGCTACATACTCAAGTGTGCTAGCTTGCACTGCATGTGAATTGTTTTTACTGCTGTTTTAGCTACTTTTCTGTAAAAAAAAAAACTGTAAGCCTGTTTCCTACCTTTCCTGTAACTAGTGTTCCAGATACAGATTTGCTGTATCCAGGACTGTATGTACGCTTCTGAGCCCTGCAAGGCGTTCTGTGTTGGAGGGAAGCCTTCTAACTTATCCGTGGGAGTGGTATGCACTAGGTAACCTGTCTACCACATAAGAAGTGGTTCTGGCCCAGGAATTGTAGTTATTGGCCGTTTGGGCAATCTTTTCCATCTCTCTCAACTTTCTGATTTTTGAACGCCTGCATTTGCACTTGTTTCTGTCCTGTAACTCGTATAGTGCAGATACAGATTCTTAGTTTTAGCACTTAAATTTGCTTATTCCTGCTCAGCACTTGTTCAGAACTTGTAAGCACTAAATAAGCTACTAATTACTATAGCACTCAACCTTCCTCATTACCTAGAGGAAAACAGTTTTTGTACTTACTTTTTTCACTTATCTAGAGGAAAATATTTTTTTATTCAGGCATGTCCAAGGGTCAGCTCCCAATGTTCTCTCCTGTCTATCTGATGAATCTGGGCATCTTGAGGCAATGTAGAAATTGCCTCATGTACACAGACAACCTTTTTCTCCTACCACCCAACACTACAAACCTGTGAGAGATGCACTTATCTAGCCAAACTGGAGGTAAAGCTCTCTCCAGCCAAGACTGAACTTGACAGTCAAGAGGAGAAGGTAAACATTTGCAACACACCACACTCATCACATAGTCTCACTAAATCTACACCACCAAAATCCACACTTAGTAACACAAAAACATTCAAGGAGGCTCTCAATAATAATCTGTCTAAGCAACAGATACTCTATGCCAGTTGGCTGCAGCCCCTCTGATTCTAGCTTTGACCTCTACAATTCAGACTACCCTTCTCCTCAACCACCCCTCCCAGATACTTGAAGCTGTTTACCTGTTCCACTATCTTCCCATCTATCTCTATTCTCAGCTTCTTCTGATTTCCCCAATCTGCTGCCATTACCACTGTCTTATCTGTGCTAAGTTTCATCCCATGTGCCTTCAGATCTGCATTCCATTCTCCTATCCTTTGCTGAAGTTCTAGATCAGAGTCTGCCTATACTGCCACATCGTCTGCATACAGCAGCTTTGTTGCTCTGATCCCTCCAACCTGTTTGCTGATGTAGTCCATTACCAGTATGAACAGCAGTGGGCTCAGAGCTGAACCCTGGTGTACACCCACTCCCACTGGGAACCCCTCAGTGAGGCCAAATACTGTTCGTACTTGAGTCACTGGGTCCTTGTACATAGCCTGTACTAATTCTACCAATGTTTCTGGGACTTCAAACCACCACAGTACTGCCTAGATCAGCTTTCTTGGGACCTTGTCATATGCTTTCACCAAGTCTAGGAAAGCCCAGTTTGACTTTCTCCTCTTCTCTAGTTTCTTCTCAAGTATTTGTCTCAATGCAAACATCGGGTCAATTGTGCTACATCCTGATCTGAATCCGAACTGTTCATCTCCCATCTTACATTCTACTATTCTGCGTATTCGTTTATCAATCACTTTCTCCAGAACTTTCATGCAGTGTGGTAGGAGTTTGATGCCTCTGTACTGTCCACAGTTGTGGATGTCCCCTTTGTTCTTGTACACTGGCATGAGTATGCTTATTCTCCAGTCAACTGGGATACGCCTTTCTCTCCACACTGCAATTAGTACCCTCAGGAGCCATTTCTCCCCTAGCTCACCCAGCATCTTTATCATATCTGCTGTGACCTCATCTGAGCCTGCTGCTTTCCCTGACTTCATTTTCCTTAGTGCTGCTCTTACTTCTTCTAAGTTGGGCTCCTCTTCTACTCTCATTGTAGGCTGTTTCTGGGGCAGTACCACTTCTGTGGGAGTATCAGGTGTAGTCTATGACAGAAGAATGCCAAAGAAGCTGAAAAGTAAGGTGTACAAGACAGTGGTGCGACCAGCACTACTGTATGGTACAGAAACCTGGGCAGTAAAGGCAGAACAGTTGAAGAAGCTAGAGGTGATGGAAATGAAGTGCCTGAGAAAGGTGGTAGGATGCACACTGCGGGACAGGTGAAGAAATGAGGACATAAGAGCAGAAGCCAAAGTAGCTCCAATTGCAGAAAAGATCAAAGAGAACAGATTACGATGGTATGGGCACATGTGTAGAAAAGCAGAAGACAATCTGGTGAGGGAGATTTGGGACAGACAGGAAGAAGGTAAGAGGAAGCGAGGGCATCCAGCAAAGAGGTGGATGGATTGTGTGGAAGAAGATCTGCGACAGTCAGGCATGAGTGTTGAAGAAGGCAGGAGAGTGGCACTGAATCGAGAGAGTTGTGCACAGTTAATACGATACCCCGACCCCATGTAAATGGGAAAAAGGGGGATGATGATGATGATAAGCAACAGAGACCTCCAAAGGAGAAACACAAGCAACCTCCATCCCCCAACACAATACAACCCAAATGACACATAGCCCACAGACTCAGTGTGTCACTCAACCACAGCCAATAAGGTAAAACAATGTACCCAACACACTAGTCATATGTGACTCTATAATCAGGCACACTAATGTCCCACTCACCAAGCTAAACAAGGAGAAGGTTACTGTCAGCTGCCTGTCGGGTGCCAGGATCTGCCACATAACCCACGTACTCAGATCACTCCACAACAAGTACAAATAAGACTCTGTCATTGTCCATGTTTTTGTGAATGACCTGAGACGTACCTCCCTGGACTACATGAAAAGAGACATGGAAAAGCTCTCTGATCTTGTAGCCCAGGCAGGTATGACCCTAGCCCTGAGCAGCATTCTGCCATCACCCAAAGTGATACTGCAGTACAAGGACAAAATGATTGACTTCAACAATTGGCTAAGCTTCTGATGTCATTCTGAAGGGATCCATTATCTGTCTGCTTGGGATGACATGGTCGACAGACCACGATGCTTTGCCACAGATGGCCTGCTCCTGTTGCTCCTGGGATTCCAAATACTGGCTATGGCTGTTGCCAACCTTATAGTGCCTTTTTGAGGCAAGGTTCAAATGACAAATTCACCACCGTAACAGGAACAGGCAAGCAAAAACTGAGGGTAATGCTACTCAATGCTAAAAGTCTAAATCTCAAAATGCACTCACTTGAGGCACTCCTTAAAATGGAGAACATCGATATCTGTGCAGTGACTGAGACCTGGTTCAAGGCTCCAGAGAGCACCCCTGCAGTACCAGGCTATAACTCATACCACACTTTTCGGCCATGTAACCTGGACCGAAACACCAAAGGCGGAGGTGTGTCCATATTCATTAAGGATATCCACACCTCCAGGCCAGTTGCTCAGCATAATGCATCCGAGGTTATCCAAGTGCAACTAACTCTGGGCAAAACAACAATCCAAATTGTAGCTTGCTACAGATCCCCCACCATGCCCAGGGATTCTCACTCCTCTTTTCTTGATGTACTGGAAAATATTAGGGTTCAACCAAACACCCTAATAATGGGCGACTTCAACTATCCCCACCATTAACTGGGAAAACTACTCGTGTACCAACTCCTTAGCTCAACATTTTCTGGAATTCATAAACTCCAATGCCCTGGATCAACTTATCCACACCCCCACCAGTGGCAACAATATCCTAGACCTAGTCATTACCAACATGAGTGACCGATGTTCCACACCTGAAGTCAACTCCTCATTGGTCCGATCCGACCATAAGCTAATCACCCTTGATATCCACATCCCACCCCCACCCCCACCCCCCATTAAGGAAACCATGGCAAAAAATTTCTCCAAAGCCAACTTCATGCTTCTTAAGACAGAAGTGGTGAACTTCATGACACCCATGCAGATGGACAATACAGTTACAACTGCTAAATCCTACACAAATGCACTCTATAAGCACTTACACAAGTGCATGGATCATGCTATCCCAAACAGATCCAAGATGCTATCTTCCAAAAAAGGAAGCCAATCTGGTGGTCCCCTGCCATAAACAAACTGTACAACAGAAGGAGGAAACTGTTTCAAAAGAGGGTAAAATCCCAGGAGTCAGCCTCAGTAAGAAGCTGAGATCCCTTATAAGATCCTCCAAAGCTAGCTACGAAAACAAAATCACCACTAATTCTAAGGACAGCCACAAAGCATTCTATATCTATGTCAAGAATCTCGATGGCAACACCCAGATCTGCTCTGAGTTACAGCATAACAGCACGAAAATTACAGAACCAACTGATATTACCAACATCCTGGCAAATAGGTTCAGTGCTAACTTTACCCCACCCTCATTCCCTAAAGGGCCCATATCTATACAGGAAGAATGCAGAGTCCATGTAATCACAACTACGCAGGTAAAAGCTGCACTCTCTAAAGCCAAAAACACAGCATCCATGGGATCTGACAACATCCCAGGCTGCGTTCTACATGAACTACAGAACAAACTGGCACCCTATCTAAGTACTATGTTCAGTCATAGCCTCAGCTCAGGCTTTGTGCCCACTGAATAGCGCACAGCAACAGTTACCCCACTTCACAAAGGAGGAGCCACCACGGACCCTGGGAACTATCACCCTATTAGCCTGATGAGCTTGGTCTACAAGGCTATGGAGCGTATCATCATGGAACTAATAAACAATGACATTGGTAATCTCCAAACTCTGGACCCTACCCAGTTCGGGTTTGTAAAAGGCAGATCATGTCTCCTAAACCTGATAGACGTCTTTGAAGCGGTCACCAAAGCTGTAGAAGAGGGTAAGGTGGTACACACAGCCTATCTAGATCTTGCCAAGGCTTTTGACACCATCCTGCATTTTGGAATTATAGCTAAACTTACTAAACTAGGTATAAATCCCTATGTCACAAGATGGGTTGCCAACTGGCTCACTGACAGAACCCACACTGTAAAAGTTGCAAACTGCAAATCTGACCTCAAACCAGTGACAAGTGGAGTACCACAGGGTTCAGTCCTAGGTCCTCTCTTGTTTGTTATCTACTTCTCTGAAGTACAGGCTAACACAGGAGGTCTTTGGCTAACAAAGTTTGCAGATGACTGTAAACTAGGAGCCATAATCAAATCTCCTAATGATGTGGACATCCTACAAAAGGGCCTCACTGAGACAGATGCCTGGTGTCAAAGCCATGGCCTCAAGCTCAATGCCAAAAAGTGCATTGTCATCCCTTTTGGTAAAAACTCTGTACCCATGAACTACCACATAGGCTGTAGTCTACTTAACACCAAAAGTGTGATGAGACCTTGGGACACAGGTGGACAGTAGTCTCTCCTTTGATAATCACATTGCCACAGTAGTCAGGAAATCCTTCTACGTGGCACACCTCATCACAAAAGGTTTCTCATCTAGGAAAAAAGAGGTCATTGTTCCCCTCTACTCTTCACTCATTAGACCCATTATAGAGTACAATGCCCCGTTTGGTATGTACCTCACAAGACATCTACAACAACTGGAAAGGCCACAGAAATACCTCACAAAGAGGATTACCGGCCTCAAACAGATGCCCTACGCAGACTGTCTAAAAAAACTCCAGCTTTACTCTGTCACATATTGCCTACTCAGAGGCGATCTCTGCCTAACATACAAAGCTATGTCAAACCCAGATCTGTTGGACATGCTCCATGTAAAGAAATCCCAATCCCTCCGAGCTACATGCTCTAGGGACCTAAACCTTGTCACCACAATAAACAGAATGTGCTGGAGGGATAGATTCCTGTCTCAGAGACTTCCTATACTCTGGAAGAAACTAGCTATCTATATCAAACAAAGCTTCTCATTAGCACTCTTCAAGAAAAATCTTGATGATTGGATGGGAGATAGGAAATTTACACTGGGGATCACTACTGTGGCTCTGCTTGACAGGGGCACAGGAAAATCATTTTCTTGGGTGACAAAAGCCAGGGTACCATTTGGCTAGGCTTATATAGGCCCTAGGGTCAATAGCCTAGTACCTACCTATGAACCTATATACATGCAAATGAATTGGTTTAGCAATACCTATATTTATGGTATCAAGATAAGATGAGGTATTTAGGAGTATGCATTAAAAAGACTTCTATTATGGCAGCTAAGGATACGTGGAAAGACACTATACAAAGGATAACATGCAAGTTAAGATACTGGAAGTTTTTGTTTATGGATGGTAAGATACAAGCAATTAAAATGTTTTAATCCCTTGAGTTTTTGTACACAGGTCTGGCATATTTTTGCCAACCATAGGAAAAGTTGTGAAAGAAAATTAATAAACAGTTGAAGGAATTTATCTGGTAGAAGAAGAGAGAAAAGTTAAGTGGGATAAGTTGATCCTTCCAATAGAACAAGGTGGTTTAAAATTGTTTGATTTGAAGGGATATTGTAGAGCTACACAGTAAAGGCTCATATACATAACAGAAGCAGAAGGTTATAATTCAAAATTTAAAGGGATGATTTGAAGCAGGGGGAAGTTCAAGAAACACACAGAGTGGAATTTTGGAAACAGATTCTAAACTAGAAAAGTCTGGTTTTCAAATATTTGCTGGTACCTGGACTGTGTTTAAGCTTCTATGTTGCCCATACCTTACTTGGGTAGAAGGAAGTTACTCTGTTCACCAATGAGAGTGGGGAGCTTTGACCAGCCTACCTGTCTTTGGAGGAGTGGTTTCAGCCCAGAAATTGTAGTTTTATTGGCCATTTTGGGCTAATTTATATCTTTTTTATCTTTATGATATAAAAACTGCATTTGCGCATTTTTTGCACTTGTATCAGCTCAGCAAGATCCTTCCCGGGTGTCCTGCAGAGTCCTACAGCGTCCTACAGCACCAGAGAGAGAATTGAGAGACTATGGAGTCTTTAAGTACATTTTTTCTGTTTTTTCTTGCTGTTTGTTGTTAATTCCGCCTAAACGTGCAGTTTCTGGCATTTATTGATACTCTAGAAGCTCATTTTCAACTGCATTTGTACTTATTTACTGCCTGCACTTTAAAAAAGTCATTTTTGTCTTATATTGCATTATTTAATTGAATTTAGCTTTACACTCAAGTACGATAGCCGTTTCTATACTTTAAACGTGTTTTTTCTGTTGTATCTGTTATATTTTTGAAAAACAAAATCTTCCTATTTCCCACCTTTCTAAGCTAGAAAAGTCCAGTTTTCAAATATTTGCTGGTACCTGGACTGTGTTTAAGCTTCTGTGTTGCCCATACCTTACTTGGATAGAAGGAAGTTACTCTGTTCACCAGTGAGAGTGGGGAGCTTTGAACAGCTTACCTGTCCTTGGAAGAGTGGTTTCAACCCAGAAATTATAGTTTTATTTGCCATTTTGGGCTAAATTCTATCTCTTTTATCTTTCTGATATAAAAACCACATTTGTGCAGTTTTGCGCATAGCGTAGCAGCGGTTAGCTAGGGTTAAACAATCCCCGGCTCCACATAGTCTGCTCTTCAGTTTTTCCCTTAGTACTAGCCAGTTCTTTCAGTTTTAGCACTCAAATCAGCACTTTCAGACCCGCACTTGCTCAAAAAGTGACAGAAGCACTAATAAACTACAGTAATCGATCCCCCACATTTGTTCTAGGAAACAGTCAAACTACTCTCCTCCACCAGCTTAACAAGAAAAAGTTCCTCAACCCATTCAGACAAACTAGAAAAAGTTCCTTAACCCACTCAGGCATGTCCAAAGGCCAGTTCCCAGTGTATTCTCCTGTCCACCTGTTGCATCTGGGCATCCTGAGGCAATGCCACAACTGCCTCATGTACACAGATAACCCTCTCATCCTACCACATGACACCAAAATCTGCGAGAGATGCACTTACACAGCCAAACTTGAGGCAAAGTTCTTTCCAGCCACGACTGGAATAGACAGTCAAGAGGAGAAGGTAACAACCTGCAATACCACACATAGACTCACCACACCTGCAACTGCAAATCCTATACATAGGTACACAAAGACATACTTGGGGCTCTAAATAAAAACCTGCAGAAACAACAGAGACCTCCAAAGCAGACACGCAAGCAACCTCCACCCACAAACACACCGCAACCAACACATAACTTCCAAAACTAGTGTGCCACACAACCACAGCCCATAAGGCATAACATCATACCTAACACACTTGTATTAGGGGACTCCATAGTCAGGCACACTGATGTCCCACTCACCAGGCTGGACAAAGAGAAGTTTACTGTCAGCTGCCTGTTGGGCGCCAGAATCCGCCACATCATGCAGGCACTCAAGTCACTCCAAAACAAGTACAAATATGACTCTGTCATAGTCCATGTTGGTGTGAATGACCTGGTCTACATGAAAAGAGACATGGAAGAGCTCTCTGACTATGTAACCAAGGCAGGCATGACCCTAGCCCTGAGCAGCATCTTACCGTCAGCAAGAATAATACCTCAGTACAAGGAAAAATGATAAATTTCATTTCAGCAATTGGCTAAGCTTCTGGTGTCATTAAAAGAGGATCCAGTATCTGTCTGCCTGGGACGACATGCTCGACAAGCCACGATGCTTCACCAGAGATGGCTTGCACCTGTCACCCCTGGGATTCAGGATACTGGTCAAGGCTCTTGCCAGCCCCATAGTGCCTTTTTTATGCAAGGCTCAAAAGACAAACCCACCACCATAATAAGTTCCAGTGACAAAAACTGAGGATAATGCTGCTCAATGCAAGGAGTTTAAATCTCAAAATGCACTCACTTGAGGCTCTTCTCGAAATGGAGAACATTGATATTTGTGCAATAACTGAGACCTGGTTCAAGGCTCAATAGAGCACTCCAGCGATTTCCAGGCTACAACTCATACCACACATTTCGGCCACAAAACCTGGACTGAAACACTAAGGGAGGTGGTGTATCCATATTCATCAAGGATAACCACACCTCCAGACTAGTTGCAAAGCATGATGCCTCTGAGATTATCCAAGTGCAACTGACAATAGGCAAAACTGCAATCCAGATTGTATCTTGCTACAGACCACCTTCCCTGCCCCAAGACCCCCACTCCTTGTTCCTCAAGGTACTGAAAAACACGAGAGCCCAACCAAACACCCTAATACTGGGTGACTTCAATTACCCAAACATCAACTGGGAAAACTACTCAAGCACAAATACCTTTACCCAACGCTTCCTGGAATATATTAACTCAAATGCCCTGGACCAGCTTATCAAGACCCCCACAAGGGGCAACAATATACTGGACCTGGTCATCACCAACATGAGGGACAAGTGCTCCATACCTGAAGTAAATTCCTCGTTGGTTAGATCAGACCATAAACTCATCACCCTCGATATCCACATACCACCCCCCAAGGAAACCACAGTGAAAAACTTCTCCAAAGCAAACTTTATGCTACTTAAGACAGAGGTGGCAAACTTTGTTACTCCCATGCAGAATGACAATTTGGTTGAATCTGCTGTAGCCTACACAGAAGTACTCTACAAGCACTTGCAGGAGTGTATGGACCGTGCTATCCCGAACAAAACCAAGACCCATTCCTCCAAAAAAAAGAAACCAGTCTGGTGGACCCTGGCCATAAACAAGCTCTATAATATAAGAAAGAAATTACTACAAAAAAGAGTAAAAACCCAGGAAGGGAAGAGCTCCTTGACCAACCTCAGCAAAAAGCTAAGTTCCATTATTAAATTCTCAAAGGCGGGCTTTGAAAGAAAAATCACAACAGACACCAAGGACAACCACAAAACATTTTTTAGCTGTGTCAAGAACCTAAATGGCAACTCTCAGATGTGTTCTGAGCTGCAACATAACGGTTCAGAATTCACAGAACCAACTGATGTCATCAATATACTGGCAGATAGGTTCAACAGATAGGTTCAGTGCAAACTTTATCCTTCCCTCACTCCCTAAAGGGCCCATATCTATACCAGAAGATTGCACTGCCCCCATAATCTCAGACACCCAGGTGAGATCGGCACTTTCTAAAACAAAAAACACAGCATCCATGGGACCAGACAGCATCCCAGGCTGCATGTTACATGAACTCCAAAATGAACTAATCCCTCACCTAAGCACCATGTTCAACCACAGCCTCGCCTCAGGCCATGTGCCCACTGAGTGGTGCATGGCAATAGTCATCCCACTTTACAAGGGAGGAGCCATCACCAACCCCAGGAACTATCGCCCCATCAGCCTGACGAGCCTCGTCTGCAAGGCCATGGAACACATCATCATGTAACTCATAAACAACAACATTGGGAATCTACAGACCCTGAACCCTACTCAGTTTGGTTTTGTAAAGGGCAGGTCATGTCTTCTAAACCTGGTTGACTTCTTTGAGACAGTCACCAAAGCAATTGATGAGGGAAAGGTGGTCCAGACAGCTTACCTTGACTTTGCGAAAGCATTTGATACCATTCCCCACTCAGGAGTTATGGACAAACTCACTAACCTAAATGTAAACCCCTACATTACAAGATGGGTTGCTAACTGGCTCACGGACAGAACCCATACGGTGAAAATAGGAAATGCTAGGTCTGACTCCAAACAGGTGACAAGTGGAGTACTCCAGTGCTCAGTCTTGGGGCATCTCCTGTTCGGTATTTACTTCTCCAAGGTACAAGCAAACACAGGGGGACTATGGCTAACAAAGTTCGTAGACTGCAAACTGGGTGCCATAATCGAGACTCCTACTGATGTAGATATCCTTCAAAAGGGTCTCACTGAAACAGATACATGGTGCCATAATCATGGCCTTAAGTTGAATGCCAAAACATGCATTGTCATCCCTTTTGGGGAAAAAACAGGTACCTATGAATTACCACATAGGTGGCAGCTCACTTAACACAGAGTGTTATAAGAGACCTAGGGACCCAGGTGGACAGTAACCTCTCCTTCGATAACCACATCACTAAGGTGGTTATAAAATCCTTCTACACTGCCCACCTTATCACAAAGGGGTTTGCATCTAGAAAAAAGGAAGTTATTGTCCCCTTCTACTCATCACTCATTAGACCTGTTATTGAGTACAATGCCCCATTTGGGATGTACCTTAGTAGACACCTGCAACAACTGGAGAAGCCTCAAAAATACCTCACCAAGAGGATAACGGGCCTAAAACAGATGCCCTATGCCACCAGGCTAAAAAAACTTCAACTGTACTCTGTTGCATACCGGCTACTCAGAGGTGATCTCTGCCTGACATACAAGGCTATGTCAAACCCCGAATTGCTGGAAATGCTCCACCTAAGGAAAACCTAAGCTACATGCTCTAGGGACCTTAACCTGACCATTACAATAAACAGGACTTGTTGGAGGGACAGATTTGTGTCCCAGAGACTCCCCCTGCTCCGGAATAAGGTCCCCATATAAGTGAGGCAGAGCTCCTCATTAGCGCTCTTCAAGAAGAATCTTGATGAGTGGATGGGGAACAGGAAATTCACCCCGGGAATCACTTCTGTGGCCCTGCTCGACAGAGGCACAGGTAATTAAATCACATGGGAGGTGCAAGCCAAAACATTTTGGCTAGGCGTATTTATGCCCTAGGTCCAATAGCCTAGTACCTACCTATGAACCTATTAAGATCCTTAAGGACAGTAATAACCATACAGAATATTGTAGTCATTAAGTAGCAGAAAGTATTCTAAGAACTAAGCCATCAGAAGAATGAAGAAAGCAGATTTTGCCATTAGGGATGACTGCAAGTTGGGGCTGGAATTTACTGAAGAAAACTAGCAAAGGAAACAAGTTATTAGGAAGAAATAATTAGAGAGGGAAAGGTAATAGAGTGAGATGAGGACAAGAAAATGTTTGGACTACAGGCTAGAGACTGCCATCCATACCAGGGATTGCTATCAGAGAATAAGCAAAGAAAAACCCATAGGGAAATCTTAAGTGAAAGACCTGCTCTGGTATTACTTATAGCTGAATCTAGAACAGAACAGAAGCTGCTGTTCAAAAAGGGATAATTAGTAGAGCATAAAAAATATTGCATAATAGCTATATGAATCAATTAGAAGAGGATATAAAATATTGGGAAGAGAACCTGGAAATGCAATTTACAAGGAAATGATGGAAGGACATATGTATGGCTCCCTTGTATGCAGTAAACTCCAGAAGACTTAGGATCTTTGGAAATGTTTGCACATGTATTTTTATAACTGAAGCAAACTTCATAGACTTTTTCCTCAGGCAGAGAGCAAATGGTGGTGGTGTTATGGAGAAGAAAGAGGTAACTGGGAACATATGTTTTGGGAGTGTGTGATGCCCGTGCACTGACCCAGCAATGAGGGACCCTCAGCCCTCACCACTAACCAGTGAGGGGCGTCTATATAGGGAAAGGATAATAAATAAACACACAGTAAAATACAATTTCCCTTAAGAGCACACAGAGATCACAGTCAGTCCAGGGCTGGTTTCTCCCCAATAAGACTCCCTACTGGCACAGCTATAGGGTCTGGATCTCAGCCTAGTGGGCAAGCTAAAACCTCCAGCACACCCTCTCTGTCCAACCAGTGCTTCATGTCCCTGCCCAAGTAACTAACACACACACACACACACACACACACACACACACACACACACACACACACACACACACACACACACACTTTGAGATCAGAGTTATATACAACCACACAAAGACTCCTGGGGAAGACTGGCACAGGTTCTTCAGCTGTGCCCCTTTTACCCAGACTATATGGTAGTACCACTTGCCACCACCCACTAATGTTTATCAGCTACCAAAAGGCCCTTATGAAAGGGTGTCCAATTATACTGTGCAATATTATTATCCAAATGGTAAGTGCAACGTAACAGTCAAGGCTTATTGGAGTGGCTTGGCCAGTATCACTATATACATGCAATGTACTCTAGAGCTTAAATTATCTCTACACAAAACAGCCACAGTTGAAAGGTTTAAAAATTAAATAATAAAAACACAAGACAATACTTCTAACTACACAGTGCTAGTCAAGAGTTCAGAGATCACAGAGAAATACTTAAAATAATACAGTAGAAAAGTTCTGACATCAATACAGAAAAAATGAATCTAATCTTCCTAGTCCCTAGCTATATCTAAAAGAAAATGCAGTTCTAAAATTAACTTACATATAGAACACAGGCAATGCTGGTAAGTTGGATGTTCTCAAGACAAATGCTAAAATGCTCTCATTCTTTCTGTCCTGAAATTTATAACACAGTACCACTGATTCATTTCAGAATACATCATTTCTTTCTGGTTCCCAGGCTAACAGAAACTTAGAGGTTAAGAGCCCTTTTGATCTTCAAGCTGGTCAGGAAGCCAGAGCAATAAAATAAATTATACATGTAAATTCTAGCCATTAACTCTGGCTTCAAAACAATAGGCATAATGGCTCCCTCTAGACATCTTGGCTCCGAGTTTTAGATCAAAGAATTTTACAATGCTTGACATATCAGCTTTCTTACAGCAGAGTGCACTGTTGTTACATTTTTTCCAGTTCAACATCCAATGTAGTCTTTTCACATTTAAGAGAACAAGCCTGTGGCTTACATTATTATTTACAAATGAAAGAATTATCTACAAAATTCTATCTAGCTAGGCTGGCAGCCTTCACAGAGTGTAATAAATTGGCAGATTTAAAAAATTCCCTACAGATTACTCTGTCAGAAACATTGGGTGAGCAAATGGCTGTAACTAAGGAAATGGTTTCTTTGAGGTGAGACACAGGATCTGAATTGCAAAGTCACAGTAAGGCCTTATTAAGTTTAATTCTGTTGGCTGCCAGAAACAGCAATTACTAGAAAACAGAAAAAGTCTAAACCAACAGTATTACAAGTTAGCTAAGTGTTATGATGTCATGCATGACTGCCACTAACTCTCTAGAAAGCATCAGAATGGTACAAGTTTTGGGGGCTGTACAGTACGGCAACCTATGTTAGTTATACATATTAATTCTGAGATTGCTTTACTATGGAATAAGGGAAGTACATCAATAGACTGCTAAGATTTAGTATGAATTCACTAAACTGTACTCTTTTGACTGTACTGCTCACAGTTACGCTATGCAGAATAAATAAAAGAAATAAGAGCTGCACAATTAAGATAAGCATTTTGACGGGTTCATTGAAAGTAATCACTGACAGTTTTACCTAACCACGCTCACCACAAACACACATAAAAATGTAATAACCTTATTGTTTCCCAGTGACTGAGGACTGAAAGCTTTGACAGGAACTGAATACTGTTAATTGTGCTCACCAGATGGAATGAAAACAGGGCTGCGTAAAGTAAACTGAAACCAGGAGTAGGGTTTATGGTGACATGGTAGGTGGGTGGTGACAACTGGGAGGTATCAGAACAAGTTTCTTTTGGTCAGAATTTTAGACGCTGGGGTTGTCCCTTTAATATGTTTTTTTTTCTTTTTCTTTTCTGTTGCTGTATGTTTGTCTTTGTCTTAAGTGACAATTTAAAAATATGTTTAAACATGTTGCCCCTGTCAGTTCTCACAAACTCATTAACACTTTAATTCCAGAAAGACGGTATCACAGTCTCTATTGCAATACTGTCTTTGTTATTCATATATTAAAAAAAAAATAAAGCTTCACTGAAGTATCAGTGAGAAACTGGCTTACATATTCACACAAGTTAAACCAACATCTGTATTCTGGACCATACGTTATGCACAGGATAGTGTTTTTCATATATCCCAAAAAGGAAACAGTGCCACATAACATGTCATCAAATAGAAGCAATGGTTTCTACTACCTTCAGTAACTTTTTTAAACTCTAGCTTAAAATCAAGAGAAGACTTTTATTAAAGTCAGCTACTATTAATTTAACTGAAGCCAAATTCACTCATCTCATTAAAGTGCATTTTTATTCAAATACACATACTGATATCTAAAAACTTCATTTACATGTATTGTTTGGTTACATATGTCTTGTATTCAAATAAAATCGCAGACAGGAATATTTAGTGTATCCTGTGTAATATATATATATATATATATATATATATATATATATATATATATATATATATATATATATATATAACATAGATGCTTAAACATAATTCAGCATTTCAAATGATCTTATCTTTTGGTTTTAAACTGGTGTAATGGATGTATTAGAGCATGGGGATGTCATATTCACAACATATATGAATGAGGTGCCCACAGAAATATTTAATGAGTAACTTAGACAAATTGGAACCCTATTACTTATAGCTTTTGAAGAGCTACAGGGTCTTATTTCACATGAAACAGACATGCAAGACAAAAAATAAATTGGTTATATGATCACAGTGTGTTTTGCAGTGATAGTTCTAAAATGATCATAACAGAAGGTAGTTAAAATTATGACCTGTAGGAAATCATCAAAATAAAACCATCCAGCTGTGTTTAGCAAGCAGAAAATACTGCATTCAGTAATACACATGGTTTGATTGATCAGACTGATGCAAAGCATGCTGCATTTCTTTTATTCAGCAATTTGTTTACTAGGTAAGCCTAAGCCAACTAGGTCCAGGTTTCATTTTTAGAGTGGTGAGCCAGGGACCCTCCCTGCTTAAATTCCTTGTTCACAATGATACACTGCAAAAATGAAGACTGAAATAAAACATTTTATATGAGAAAAGCCGTGGATCTGATGTTGTCTTTTCCATTCTTTTCTCAGTGTATTGGTGTAGGAGCTGGTCACAGCAACTTCCAAATTTTGGGTCTGATGCTTAGGCTCTTCACTCTACCCATAATCCATGTGAATAGAATGAGTTACCTTATAACTTGTTTGCAATTTGAAGAGCAACATTGGATCTTGGTGCTCGGGAGAGTTTTTTTTTAAACAAGAAACATCTTTATTGAATTTTCACTTTTGGCATAGGCAATCATACATTTATATACATGAAAACAAACCATATTGACATATTTTCAGTTGCAGACATTCCACATTGCATATAATCTTCTATACAGGCATTATCAGTCAAACATTACATAGCTCATTCAATTCCTGCCTTCCCTTAAACCTCATTCTCTTCCAAAATATTATTCTGCATGTAGTGTTCCACAGTTCTCATTTTTTCTATGTAATTTCCTCCTTTTCTTTTCTAAAGATCCCACTTCCAGTTCCCCCATGTATGTTGTTATATTCATTACTTCTAGTATGATTTGTTTAGACCTTGATTTCCATTTTCTAGTGATTGTCTTCTTGACAGCCACCAGAACCAAACTGAGCAAGGTCCTACCATGTGTAAGCAATTCCAGTTTCTGCATCACAGCTCAAAAAATCATCTCCTCAGCTACACTAATCTGCCCGCTCAGCACTTCTGACAGAATAGTCTGCAGGGAACTTCCAAAGTCTGTCAATCCATCATACTCCCAAAAAACATGTTCCCATTTACCTCCTTCTTCCCCATCACATCTCCAACATCCACAATCCACCTGAAAAAAAATTCCCTGGAGTCCACCTGGGGTACAAAAATAGCCATGCAAACACCTCCAAGCAAAGATCCCAAATCTCTAGACCTTGCTGCACACCAGGAGCCACACACACATCCTCCCATTGTTTCTTTGTGAATTGCTTATCTAATATCCTTTACAATCTTCTCCAACCTGTGCAGATCAGTTCCCATACCCATCATGCAAAATTTATGTCCCACTTATTCCCTTCTCAACAGAAGCTTCTCTTCCAGATTCCGCCAAAACTCCACTAGTGCTGTTCCTTCACCCAAGATCATGACATTCCCCTCTCCATGCCCACAGTCTGACACCAATCCCTGATAGGAAAGGCAGTCTCCAGCCTGCAGCCAAAATGAACTCCTAGCTTCCTCCAACTCCACTACCAAGGCTCCTCTAATCACCTGCTCCAAAAGCCTTGGTTTCCCCCATTTACAGCCATCCTCACCTGCAGAATCACCTTTCTCAACTCCTGTGATGGCCCAGTTCTCAGAATACTTTCTGCTACTTCATGAATATAATATTCTGCATGGTTACAGTTACTCTCCTCAAAGATCTGCATCCAAAATTCTTGTCTCTCCTTATTTCCTGAGATTCCCTCCTGTCTCATTACCACCCCCTCCACCTTGAACCATAACTTTCCACCTGTGCTATGTACAGGAGCTTTGCATGTGTAGCTCAAAATACCCCATGAAATCAGGCAATCCCAAACTGCTCTGCTCTGTTGGAAGGATCAACCAATCCCACTCGACTCTTCTACGACAAAATCCCTCACCTCTCTATTAATGGCTATCCACAACTTCTATGGTTGACAAAAATATGCCTGACCCATGCACAAAACCAAAGGTACCAAAAACATTTTCATTGCCTGTGTCTTACCATCCACATCCATAAAACAGAGCTTCCAGTCTCTCAATTCCTGTACCATCCCTTGTTTAGTGTCTCCCCACACATCTCCAGCCATCACATCAGAGTCCTTTCCAACCCATACTCCCAAGTACTTCATTCTATCTTGTCCCCATAAATATTGATATTGCTGAACCAACTCGCACATGGGTACATAGTTCACAGTCATCACCCTGTTTCATCCTCATCTATTCAGTACCCTGCAAAGACTTGAAACTGTCTTAGAATGCTCCACAATACTGAACTATCCTCCCCTCATTTTATCAGGTACAAAACAATATCACCTGCATATAAAGCCAACTTTTCATGACCACCACACCAACTATATCCTTGAATCCCTGAGCTCCCTCTCCTCCCTGCCAATGGCTCCAAACACAATGCAAACAACAAAGGGGAAAGAGGACACCCCCACCTGGTTCCCTCTTAAACAAAACCCATCAGGGATGAATCCTACCATTCAAATTTTGGCTGCAATCCCTTACTTGTCCTCCCAATCAATCTCATTATTTTGTCAAGGAATGCACATAATTCCATTGCCACACATAAAATCCCATCCCACTTCACTGAATACACCTTCCCCAACAAGACCCACCAGCTACAGTGGCACCTTCCCACACTCTGCCTCCCTCCTGATCATCACCGTTCCATCAGTCTTGTCAAATGCTTGAGTCCCCTCCACAAAACCACATCAATCCATATTCATCAATCCAGGCATCACCTCTGTCATTCCCTTAGCCATTAGAGACATAAACACTTTAAATTCATGGCTTATAATTGAAATGGGCTCATGTGAAGCTGGATCCAATGAGTTCCCCCCATCCTTAGGTACTACAGCCACCACTGCTCTCCTCCAGAATGATAGTGCTTCTTCTCCCTCCAAAATACTGCCAAACAAAACTCTCCAGATCTCCATCACCCCCTTTCCTTCCAACTTCCAAACCTCTATGGGCATGCCACCCATTCCCAGAGACACCCCCCATTGATTAGTTATACATCACCATATTTATCTCATCTCTGCCATCCCAGCCATCAGCCCCATCCACCTCCAACCTCAGCACATTTAATTCTTACATAAACATTTCCAGATGTACTTTTTCATGAATTCCATACCTCCCTGCCCCATACAGACCTTCATAAAATTTCTGAAATGTCTCCAATACTGCTACAGGATCTCCAGTCAACCCCCCCCCCCTTGTCATAGGGTCTGCAAGCTTGGCAACAATCCATGACACTCTCTACCACCCCAGCCATTGTGCCAAAAACCTTAATGCTCTGGAGTTATCAGAAAAGGAGCTGTCCAGCAGCAGTCTTTCCAAACCCAGGCACACCATCAAGGTAGTCCCTTGTATTCTCTCCAGCACCCTGCAGCTGCAACTCTTCCTATCCTATGAGACCCTCCCAACTCTGCAACATTTTAACCTTTTTCAGTCCCTCTAACAATTCTTGTTACTTTCCTAACCATATATCTTGTTTTTTCTTATTTCTACCCTATTTTCAATTCCACCTTCATCGTATCCCACTCCCTAGCTATATTTTCTGAAAAAATGTATATCTTCATTAATAACTCCCACATAACCTCCACTACCTAGTCCTCAAACTCCTGTTCTTCTAACAGACAGGCAGGGAAGTGCCAACATCCCACCTTCATTTCACTACATTGCATTATTATTCCAATTATTATTGATGTGTGATCTGAAATAGTTATTGGACATGTACCAGAACTTTCAATTAAATGTACAGTTTCCTGTGAAATATAATTTCTGACTAGTCTAGCCTAGTCCTTGCACCCCAGGAAATAACATGCATATTTTCCCTGAGCTCCCATCACTGAACTCACATCCTCCATACCAAAAATTTCCACAAATGTCTTCAAAAATTTACATACTTTTGTTATACTTTCCCTTCTGGGCCCCAAGATACATCCTTGCTGTTGCAAGTCAAATTCCAGTTCCCACCTGTAAGGAATATTCCGACTGTTTTCTCCCAGTATTTTTTAAGTGCCATTGCAGCAGTTTTAGGTGGAATATAAATATATGCCAGCATAATCCTTATCTCTTGACAGTGACCCCTTACTACTACAAATCTACCATTATTATATTTTCCCCTCTTCTATCACTACTGGAGCTCCTCTAGTAATTAATATAAGTACCCCTGATTTTATTTGTCCCAGATATTCTTCTACATAACCATCCCAAAATCCTTTCTTTATCAAATTCACATGCTCAGTTCTTTCCAAATGTGTCTCCTGTAACACAGCTATTCACACTCTCCATTTTTAATATAGTTTACTACTCTTTCTTTCTGTAGGTACCTATGAGACCATTCACATTCAAAGATAATATGGAAAGTCTTGCCATTATGATAAGAAGTTATTATTCCCACCTATTATGTATAACAGCTTTTTAAAAATATCTAATTTCATATTTTGTGTTACATGCATACTGTGTTTGGTGTGTCTATATTGAATAATCGAAAATTGAATTCACAGAACAGTATTTACATCGAAAATACCATTCAGCAAAATGTTAATAGTGAGATTGCAGTACAGTGAAGATCAGAAAATTTGCCCTTTCCTCACTGTAGTGTGATCTCGGAGTTGGCATATATAATTAGTGGTGGGTATGGAGGGCACAGTCCTCCACAAGAGTGAATTCGCTGAATGGTAGTTTGAGAACCAGTCTAGGGTTTTTGATGTAAATACCATTCAGTGAATTCAATTTTCAGTTATTCAGTATAGACCGGTGTTTGGCAGGTTGATCTTTTATACAGTTGTTTCTTGTCATATCCATTTGAACCTATGTCACATCTTACAAGACTTTTTGTTTAAATGAAAACCATAAAAAAAAAAAAAAAACTCATAACATCACCACAATCTATTAATGAAGTTTAACCTTCCTAATAGCAATTGTCCCAAATTGACAGCCTCACTTATAGGCTTGAATTGACATATAATGAATGTTATCCATGCTAAGATGGGGGGTAGAGCCTGTGCTTGTACTTACACTAAGTGCTGTCTGTTTTTGTCTTATCTTTATTCCTCTCCCAGACATAGAAAACAACTTGAATGTTTTCAGAAAACATTATGTTTTAACTATTGACAGAAAAAGTACTTTGTTTTTATTGCCCTTAGCAGCTTATCTGCATAGAAACATGAGAACCAGATACACAGTTGCCTTCAGTTATAAGCTTTTCATGTTGCACTGTGGACATTTATTTGATAAAAAAAAACTTTTCATTACATCCAGTGTTATTTTATTTACTTGCTTCCATTTAAAACTGCTTGTTAGATCAAGCCAAGGGCCTTAATTCTGTCAATTCCTAATGTAAAAGTAGGAAAAGCATATCAGTTTTACTTATACCATGCTGTTTTGTCCAGGCTTTCTTCACTATTTACATTGTAGTGCCCACAGTTCTTAAAACTGAACAGGAAGAAAGAAAGAAGAAGGGAAAAATGGGGACACCCTGTTACACACAAACTGAAAAATCTTTACTATATAACATGCAGTATATGTCATGTTTTGTAAAAATATTAAGAACAAAAACTATTTTACTTACAGTTACCTCTTTCCTTCCTCCCCACCTTAATGTTCTTCCAAATGAAGTAGGGCATATGCTTTAGTGTCCCGTACAAGTTTAACAAGGTCAAACAAATCCAGTATTTCCATGTTTTCTTGTTCAGCCATATTTCATAAATGTGATTGATGCATTGTAATCCCACATTTATTCATTAATTTCTAAGTTGCTGGTTTTCTTTCTGTTGATGTCTATCTCCCAACTGCTGTCTCTTGTTCATGTCCAATGTACTCCTGGTTCTAGTCAATTCCTGTACTTTTTTTTTTCTGTTTCTCGATCATTTTCCTTTGGAAGACTGGAAAAGGTTTCACTGGATAGTATCTAAAAGCTTTTTTATCAGAGGAATAAGCAGCAGAATTCCCTTCTGTTTGATAGCTCACATTTTGTTAGACAAACATTTGTATTTCCTCCATATGTTCTGCATAAAAAATTATTTTGACCTTCCAGAAAAAAAATATTATGAAGATAGCTGGCTACAGTGGCTTAAATATCACACCTGCTTCTCAACATTCCCTGATTGTTGGTAAAAATGTACTCATCTTCTGCCTGGTGTAGATTGAATAATCATTTTCCACAAACACTCTACTGTTTCCAAGTTTTAATACTTTGTCCTTCTGCCACAACTTTGTCATAATTAATTCTTTCTGCTAGTAGGATTGCATATTTACTATTAGATGTCTTGGCTGCTTTCTCGTGGTCAGGTTTGGAGCACATACATGATGCATCCTTTCAATTACCAACTCATGCCTTGGAATACCAGTCCACTTGCTTATTTGTGCTTTCTTTAAATTAATACAGTGTGGTCCTTCCAGTTTCTCTGGTACCACAGAAAATCTCTGGTTTTACTACATACTCTGTCCTCCAGTTCTACCTTTTTTGAAACTTCTCTTCTTGAGTAGTTGCATACTCAGCCAACCTTTTCTTCATATCATCCTCTGATTTTTGTAGTTTTATCAGCTCATCTGAATATCTGTTTAAAGCGTCTTCCATTTTCCAATATTTTATTTGAGTTGATATACTCCTTCAGTGTTTCATTTATTTTAGTTAGCTCTGAGTACATCTGACTTATTTTTATCTCTGGATTACCAGAAGCCATGTCTTTCTCCAAAGCTGGAGCTTGAATTGCTTTTTTGCTGAACAGCTGCAGGATTCTTCCCAGCCAGTGTTTTCTCCTCACCTTTTGCAGTTGATTTTCCTTCAGGTTCTATAAATTTCTTTTTTTCTTGCTGGCATATAGGCAGTGTACTTACTAGCCAGTAATGGAAATATTCCCAAAAAGACAAATTTACTGGCTCACTTTTCTGAGTTTCTCTTTTCACACTAGGACAGATGAAATTAAGCTGTTACTCAGTGGGAAGTGAGTGCTCACTAGAGTTTTGAGGAACATCTTTGAAGTTTATAAGTAATAACAGAAATAATTACATTCCATTATTTTCCCCATGTTGTTTTACACACACACACATATATATATATATATATATATATATATATATATATATATATATATATATATATATATTTATATATATATATATATATATATATATATATATGGTTCTACCTCACTTCAACGACACTGAACATCGACAGGGAAATCGCGAGCCCCAGAAGATCGACAGCGCAGAAGACCGACGCGACGGGACCTAGAAGATCGACAAGCAGAAGACCGACCCGACGGATGAAAGCACCGACGCCGAGGATGCGAAATGGGAAAAGGCTGTGTAAGTATGCGGTAGTGACGGACGTTAGGGTGCGAGTAAGGTAAGTGTGGATAGGGGTGGGTTAAGTGAGTTAGGGTTAGGGAGCGGGTCAGGTAAGTGTGCAGTAGTGATTGTGTTTGGGTTAGCGGGATAAGTGAGTTAGGGTTAGGAGCGGGTCAGGTAAGTGTGCGGTAGTGATTGTGTTTGGGTTAGGGGCGGGATAAGTGAGTTAGGGTTAGGGAGCGGGTCAGGTAAGTGTGCAGTAGTGACGGACCTTAGGGTTAGGGTTTGGGTTAGGGTTGTAGGTAGTTGTGTATGTGAGGTTTAGTGTGGGTTTGTAGGGATTTTGGTGTGCTTGTGTTGTGTATGTGGTTTTTGGATGGGGAATGTGTTTTGTTTGTTGATTGTGGGGTGTGAAGTGTATGAGGTTTCGTGTTTGTGTACCGTCGGTTATTTCGTTGTCGGGCATGTGGAATTTCGTGTTTTTGTACTGTCGGTTATGTGGTTTCGGTGATTGCGTTGTCGGTGTTTTGGTGTTTCGTTTATGTGAGGTAGAACCATATATATATATATATATATATATACATACATACACACACACCTACATATGCACACATACATAGATTTTTTTCCTGTCCTTTTCTTAAATAAAATTATAACCATTGTAATAATATAGTTACTCCTGGTATAACATTAAAAATATTTATCTTTAGCCTTATATAGTACTTGTGTCTAATCTTCTTTCTTTTCAGCATTTTTCACAAAAATATCAGATAAGCCATCAAGCTTTTAACTTTCCTAACTCCAGCACACACGAAATATGCATCTACTGTCTGGGACCTTCTAGCCTAAAGACAGCTTGCTTCATTTATGAAGCCGTTGGGCAAAGATCTTTGGTTGAAAGAAGAATTAAGCTAATTTTGAATGGTCTACTACAGCCATCCACAGCATATAAACCTTATTCAGTGTCAGAGAAGTTAGTAACTGCTACTACTTCCCCTTCTTCTTCTTCCTCTTATAAGAAAACTGATAAAAAATAAAGGCATAAAGGGACTGAAAAAGACAAACCAATGTCTTCAAAAAAGGTCTCTGGGCCTGATGACTTCCTCAGCTCTAGCACCACCAATGAAGATACCAAAATCCTCAGAGCCAGAGCTGTTTTCACATTTGATAATCATCATATCCACTATGTAATCCATTTATTTCCTGAAACCTGTGACTCCTAGGCTCTGGTCTGTGATACCACAAGACAGGTGAAGATATCCATCCAGGCCTCCCTCCTTCACTTCTTCTTTAATGTCAGTAAGGTCCACTCTGAGCCTCACAGAAGCAGTTGCGGACATGATGATGAAGCAATTCCTTGAGACCCAGATGAGTTCTCTGATGGAGTTGGCTCTGGCAAGCTCAGGGCTATTGAAGTCTTGGAGCTGGACAGTTAGTGCCAACTTTGATAGGTTGGTATTGGATCTGAAGTCTTTGAATCCCTTTCTTCCCTTTGAAGTATCAACTGTAGATAGTTCAGCTCCAGTGTCAGTCTTGGACTCAAGTTGGACTTCCAGGTTTGAGCAACCTTCAGGAGTTTTTGCAGTGGCAGGGCTTCCCAGATCCATCTTGTGCTCGGCATTTGAGGCTTTTGAGAAAGTCCTCTTCCACCTTGGAGAGAGCTCTGTCCTTTACGAACCAGATCCTACCTATCCCCATAGGATTTCACATGGTCCGAAGCCTGCTCTGCTCTGCCTCTCCTTTTGGGAAGCCAGTTTCAGGAAGCTTTTAATCTGTTTTCCATAGAGAATCCATCTCTGTTAATAAGTACTCTAATGAACCTCCCATAGTAGACGTCCATTGAAAAAAAAAAGTACAAGAGGAGGTACTTAGATTTCTCTGAGGAATCTCCTACCACTGACACTGATTTCAGTGAAGGAGAAGGTTCCCCTAGATCCCCTCTTGTGGATGTGTCATTCGGGGGAGATTCCAGAACTTCTTGGACAAGGGCGAGGTTGGTCCTCCCAAGACCCTTCTGTAGAGGAGTCAAGGCTTCTTCAAAATGTTTGTTCTGGCCTATCTACTTCTTGGGTGGTTCTCTCCACCAACAGGATGATTGATGGTGATGATGATTGGATGGCACAGTGCTGCTGCAGTAGTGCTGTTGCCTCATAGCAAGAGGTTCTCCAATTCGATTCTTGGCTGGGGTTCCTTCTGTGTGGAGTTTGCATGTCTTCTTTGCATTCGTCTGGGTTTTCTCTGAGTACTCCGGTTTCCTCCCACATTATAAAGACATGCATCTAGAACGTTTCTCACCAAGCCTCCACTGAAAACTGGCTTCATTCTAAATCGGACTTTCCCAGTAAACAAATGCTAAATAAAATAAAATAAAATAAATAAATAAATACATTGACCTAATCTTGTTGAGGACATGGAAGAAAATGGACATAGCTGACCCTATCCCTAAGAAATTAGGAAATAGGACCAACACTAAGGTTAACCATTTTGGAATATGAAAGGCCCAAACAACAAGTAAAAAATTCCAAATATTGGACACGTTGAGTTATTAAACAACAAACGATTTATTCCAAACACCACAAAGCTTTTGGGTGATGCCCTTCTTCAGTGCGTATGTAACAAACTAAGAAACAAGACTCCATTTAAATAATTCAAGCATATTACACAACCCAATCAAAAGGCACATTTAATTAACCAATTAGCTAGTATCAAGAATTAGTATTAAAATTAAAAACAGCCGTAGATGCATACAATATACATAGAAAACATAAAAACCATATATTATTTATATATAATCATTTTAAAAACATTTGCTTCTTTTTCAATATAGGTTTAATACTAACAGATGCATTCAGATTAGGTTTACAGTCCACTCTCAGCAGTGTAATTCATTCATATTTATAGATTTCTAAGGCATTATTTATATCACCACCTCTTATATTCCTAAATTTAATATCTACTACTCTAAAATGAAGGCTGTGTTCATCACCTTCTTCTCTTGTATATTAAGCAAGAACATTGGTATTCACTTTTCTTTGTATCTCTGATTTGTGTTCTATGATTCTGTCTTTACGTCTTCTATTACATTTTCCTATATAGAAGACAGGACATTTTATACAATTTGCTAGGTTCACAATATTAGAAGTATTACATGCAGCATACCAGTTAAATGTAAATTTATTTCCAGTTGTAGGATGTATAAAGTTATCATATTTCTCGATGTCTTTACAACATGTGCATTTAAAACAAATGTGCCTTTCTTATTACTCTTTTGTTCTACTGAATGATGTTTCATATCTTTATAGCATAAGCACCATTTCAAATTAGGGCAATTCCAATATGCAAAATTACAGTTTGTCTCCCACAATCTTCAACTTCAGGCATAGTCCCTAAGATATCCCAGTTTTTTGCTATAACACTTTTAATACCATCTGGCCTTCTGTTATTTGTAGTAACATATCTTACATATTTGTGTTTTCCCATTTGCATAGATACACCTGCACCTGATAATAGTTAATTGTTTAATTGAATGTGTCTTTTGACTGGGTTGTGTCATATGCTTAAATTATTTAAATGGAGTCTTGTTTGTGTATTTGTTATATACACATTGAAGAAAGGCATTGCCTGAAAGCTTTGTGGTGTTTGGAATAAATCGTTTGTTGTTAAATAACTCAATGTGTCTGATATTTGGAATTTTTTCCTTGTTGTTTGGACCTATCCCTAAGAAGCCTGTTAATTTTTTAGTAGATCCTAAATATAGACCCCATTTGAGAAATGGTAGTGCTGTAGATTCCATGGTAGTGGCAGCATCCACCAAGAAGGAGCTGGCGATAGAGAACTCCTCTGTTCATCCATCTATCAGAGATCCACGTGTGTTGGACAGATTCAGGAAGCATGTATACCCTTTGTATACTTTTTTGTTGAGAGTGTTGAATTATCTTGCACATGTCTCTGACTTCCAAAAAGATTTCACCAAGGAGATTGCTAAATCTCATCCAGGGACCCTGTCTGTGGATCAAAGGAAGGCCATTGATTCATAGTTGTCTACCCTCCAATCCTTTTCCAATGTCTGTACACGCGTTATCTCTAATACTACAGAGGATGCATCTAGAGCAACTGGTATAGGCATTGCCATCAGGAGGCATGCTTGGATGCAGCTTTGTGATTCCGCAGAGCATTTTAAGTTTTTCTTTTTTAATGCCCCTTATGATGGATCAACCTTGTTTATTTCTGAAGTCAAAGAAACTATCTCCAAAAGTGAGAAGGATGGTAAAACCCTTTCTGCTGTAGGGATCAAATTCTCAACACCTCAACAGATGTTCTCCAGAAATCAGAGGGGAGGTAACAGGAAGCAGTTTTGTAAGTCCCAGGGGTTTGCATTGGATGCTTCTTGAGAAAGACCTTCCCAAGGCTGAGGGGGAAACTCTTATAATGGATGTCAGCCAAGATGCTTAGGTGGTCCACAAAACCAAGGCTTTAAGGGTCGTTTCTCAGAGAACCCTTTCTAGTGCTCCTGAATGTTTGCCTGGTTGTCGTACTCTGGAGGCAGTTGGGGGGTGCTTATCTCTGCATCCAAC
Source organism: Protopterus annectens (assembly GCF_019279795.1). NCBI lineage: Eukaryota > Metazoa > Chordata > Ceratodontiformes > Protopteridae > Protopterus > Protopterus annectens. The sequence goes on from NC_056749.1 coordinate 303,064,069, forward strand.
AACCTGGATGCTCATTGCTCAAGATAAATGGGTACAGAGGGTACTAACCAGAGGCTATGTCATACTTTCCATACTTCCATTTCACTTCAGAAAATAATTCCTGATGTTGCATCCTCACAAAGGGAAGTAGCCACTGCAGAAATAGAAACGCTACTAAGTAAGTGAGTATTACAAGAGGCCCTGCCTGACCAGAAAGGATCCAGAATTTGCCTATGATTTTTTTTTTTAATGCCAAAGAAAAATGGGAACATTAGTCCAATTTTGGATCCAAGTTGACTAAACAAATTTGTAAAACAAACAAAATTTGGGATAGTCATGGTTCATTCCATTCATCCACTACTAAGCAAGGATGATTGGATGTGCTCAATAGACCTTCAGGATATGTACTACCATATAAAGATGGACAGGTGCTCCAGAGAGTATTTTCACTTCTGGTTGGGAGCCAGTCATTTCCAGTTCAGAGCACTGCCTTTTGGACTCACCACAGCCCCCTGGGTGTTTACCAAGTACATGGCAGTGGTAGCAGCTCATCTACGACTGCAAGGTTTCCAAGTATTTCCATACCTAGACAAATGGCTCATCACCTCCCCTACCAGGAATCTACTCATTCAAGCCAGGGACTCCTTGCTTCAACTCTGTATGGACTTATAGTGAACTTAAAAAAAGTCCAGGTTACAAGATCTCAGATAGCAAAACTTCCTCCTTCAAAAATTTTATTCCTTCACCAACAAGTCCTAGAACTTCTGTCCTATTCAAAGGCATTTGTAAGACTAGCCCTTCATCTTTTATTAGTTCCACTGGCCAGGTTTTACATGCATGTTCTTCTGCTGATCTTAGACGTCCAGTGGTCAATCAGAAAACAAACTTTATCCTTTCCAATGAGTCTAACAAACATCTGCAGGTCACGCATTCAATGGTGGTTAGAGTCTCCACTTGTGATACAGTGATGCCCATTCATTCTGCCCTTTCACCAAGCTACAGTGACCATGGATGCTTCCCAGCAGGGGTGTATAGGAAGCATTATTTGGGAAAGACAATCTAAAGCATGTTGTCTCAGACAGAGACCAGTCTTCACATCAACATTTTGGATTTGAGAGAAGTCCTCCTAGCGTTGCAGGCTTTTCAGGATTCTTTCCCCTTAAGTGTGATTTCCATACAGACAGACAACATGGCAGTCATCTGGTACATTAACAAAGTAGGAGGAACCAAATCAGTTAGCTGTAATTTCCTCTTTTCACATAGGAGAAAACTGTACACCAATAGCTTCTTTTAGACTGTTCAAGACCTTTCTTTGAGGTACTTTCTTACTCCAGTCCCTCTGTGGGATATTACCATTCTTTTGCAGGCCCTGATAGGTCTTCCATTCAAACCTGTAAAAATGGATTTTAAGTTTCTATCTTTGAAGATCTTATTCTTGATGGCTGTTACTTTTGCCAAGAGAATTTCTGAGATACGTGCATTATCTTCAAAGCTTCCATACTTAGTTTTTCATAAGGATAGAGTGTCTTTGAGAACTAATCTCTCTTTCCTCCCCATGGTGGCTTCAGAATCATTCATTAGTCAGTCCATAAATTCTCAGTTTTCTTCCCCAATTTTTCAAACAAGGATGAATATACTTTGCATTTACTTGATATTCATCATCAGTTAGAATTTTATCTACACGGCACTAAGCCCTTCAGAAAATTTGAACAGTTATTTGTCTTTTATTTCCTTGTCCAATGCTAAATTAGGAAAAGCTGTGTCCAAAGTCACTGTTTCTTGATGATAGACTCTCTATTTCATATGTTTACCAAAATAAGGGAATTCCTCTTCCTTCCACTCCAGAAGCCCATTCTATGAAATCTGTGGTTTCATCTACAGTGTTTTTCTCCGTAGTTCCAATTGATAACCTATGTGCTGTAGCAATCTGGTCCAGGGTTCAGCTGTGTTCTAGAATATCCTTCCATGAAGCTTCAGAAGTACAAAAGTAGCTGGGGACGCTGTCCCATCTGTTGAGGAACTGACAGAAAAGACAACGTCAGATATGAAAGTTATGTACTCACCATAATGATAGATCTGTATTGTGTGTTTTCATCCTTTCTGAAATTACCTCCCACCTTCCCCATTCTCGTTTTGTCTTTGTGACTGTATAGTTTGTTAACATTATTTCAAACCGAGATGAACCTAACTGACCTGGCCATGGCTCCTGAAGGTATTCTCTATTTCTGCCCATCTTTCCTCGTACAAGTTACCACTATTTAAGTCAACCGCTCTTTTAGGTAGCTCACAGATAAGTTACATTGCCTTTTTTGGATGGGCAAACTCATTCTATTCACAGGGATTATGAGTAGGAGAGGAGCCTGAGCACTGGATCTAAAGCTTGGACTTAGTTGTGGTTGGATCCCAGACCCATCCTTTGAAGAAAGGATGGAAACAGACAACACTGATCTGTTGTTATGCTAAGTATATAACTCTTGTTTAGCCTCTAGTTAAGTACTTCAGAGATCATGTAGTTTGGGTAAAGTCTGACATCCATAAGCAAGTGTAGCTTCTGCTACAGAAACAATGTTTTGGCTGCGGCTACTAAAGGAGTGTGGCTTCTAATCAAGAATGCCCTATTTTCAGCAATATATGGCAAGTATAATGAAGCAAATATACTCAAAATAAGCTGAACTATGAGACAGTCTTGAGTTTCATTTGCTTCGGTTTGTACTGCATACAATCCACTTAAAAAGTTACACCCCCTTGCCTCCAGCATACCTCTGCATACTATATTATTAACAGGTGGGGCTTCCTGAGCCTTCATAGGCTTAAAAGTGCAGTGACTATGCAGTAAACAAATTTCTTGAGCTATAAATGCAAACAAGCAGCAGTCAGGTTGCCTTGAGAAAAAATATAGCTATTCAAATATACATCACATGGTTATGTGTGTTAAATGTTTTTATAGTACATTAATGTAGGTTTGCAGGGAACAAAGTCTGTGTGTATGGTAAATGAACTGTCTGCACACACAAACTACCAGAAGAACTCTGAAAACCAGACTGTTAAAATATGCCAGACATGGAAAGCTGTCTCATAAATGCAGGTGATACATTTTCAATAGCCATCGGTGTAGCATTAAGGGATGAAGCCCTAACTCTGCCCTAGAGGCCCTGTTATTGACCATCTACCCAGAAACTGTAGTTAACAATGGGGGGGGGGGCATGAGTGAGCAGCTAATGCTACTTTGCCCATCTTGGGAAGAGGAAACTGGTCCCATTTGCTGCATTGTTCATGCCCACTGTGGCTAGGTGCACAGCATACAACACATGGCCCAGAGATTTGTGTTTGGCTTTGTCAAGCTGCATTTGTACAGATGTATTCAAAATAAAATGACTGGGGGCTTGCATGTACTTAACAAAGGTAGACTTTTGGTGTTTCAGGCTTTCAGATAAGTGGGTACACATAGTTGCCAAGGCAGAGATTTAGGTCCATAAACAAAAAAAAAATCCTTCACCAGATGGAAAACAGGCATCAGATAAAATACTGCATATGAAAAAAGTGTTTCATTAAATGCTTAGTACAATCACATCCAGTTTGTACAGCATATGTTATGATACTCTATTGCTTAGTGCTCTGATGAAGCATGAAAATGAAATGCTATCCAAACGAGGGCTTACAGATGCAGTACAGTACGGATTGTTGCTATAACTTGACACCTGAAAATTAGCCTGTGTAGCTCACATGAAACATAGCTGTACAACAGCAAAGAAAAACTGATTGGGACTTGTCCAGTATTTTGCAATGCTTATTATGCAGTTAGCGTGCAACATAATATAGCAGAAAATACAGGCAGAATGAGTCCTGTCTTCATCTGTCTAACCATTTTTAAATATCCCAGCTGTCATAATCAATACAACAATCTACTGCCCTGGAAATTTATTCCATCCGCTGATCATCCTCTCCATGAAGCACTATTTCTGAATATTCAAGGTGACCTGCGCTCCCTTATTCTGGTAGTCATACCTCCTTCTAGCCACCCTGTTCTTTCTGTCTAGCCTAATTCCTGCATACAACCCATTGAATACTTTATATGTCCATGCCTAGCTGAGCCCTGTGTTTCTTTGGTGCTCCTCTGTGTCCTAAACACATGCTTTCCTTAACCATTTCTTCTGCCTTTCTTCTGACTCAGCCTCCTGTTTCTCTTCAGTCTCCTCCCTTCCTACTTGTGTCTGCACTACTTTATCCACCTTGCCTATCTGCTCTATGATCACTCCCTCCACCCTTGGGTTCCCCACACCTGCCGTACTTCTGTCCTGCATACCACTCCTCCTCCCCCTCCCCCTCCTCATATTCTTCCATCTGCTCCCATCTGTGTCTCTGTCCCCCTGACAACCTCTTTTCAAGTGTTACTTTCCCCACCTATTCTTCTTATCCCTGCTTAAATCCACCTCAACCTGAATCCTACTCCCCTGCTGTTTTAAATCTACCGATTTCTTCCAATCCATACTCGCTGTTTAGCCATGTCACTGCTTTTTCCAGCTCCCAGCCTCTCATCTGAAATGCTTCATCTTACTACATACCTGACATCCTCTTCCTCCGTTTCTGCACACCCAATATCCTCTTCCTTTCTGAGGCAACACCAGACACATCTCTTCTCCCACCTGTCCTGCACTAGTCCTATCTCCTTGCTCATTTGGTTTCCATTCCCCCATCAAGCTACCTTAAATATTGGTCAATGAAATTTAAATAAGTATGTTCCAAGCACCAAAACGAATATTTGAACTTAGGTCACCTGGGCTATAGTCAAGGCTTTACCCCTCTGTGCCACCAGCACAGGCCTTTCAATGAATTGAGGTATGATGTGATGTAATCTTTATCTCATAAATTGAGGTTTCACTAATTCTCCACCCCAAAACATGCCTCTCTAGGCAGGAGACTAAACAGAGAAAACTGATCAGATACCCATGTTTCCTGTTTGCTGTAATGTCCAACAGGCACCAGTGTTCTATGACAGGTATGGTCCATTACTGAAATTAGGCAACTGCGGAACTATAGGCAGTTTTAGTAAACCTCTGAAATGTAGGGTACTTTTTCAATTTAGCCAGAATTGTGACTGAAATTTGTCATCTTGTACTAATCATGTATTACTATCTTTCTAAAAGCTGAAATAGGTGAGGCACACTCATGTTAAAGTAAGATGAATTGTTTGTAGCTCACGTGGAGCATGTCAAAGACTGCTTCAACCATATAGTCTAGCTTCCAGTAGTGTAGCTTGAGTAAAGCGAAGTGGGCAGTCGCCCTTGGTGCAGAATGTTAACAGGGGTGTTTGTGATAGTCCGATCCTGTTCACTCTTCTAGGCATACTGGCATTTGTGGTCAAAACTGAGTGCTGTAGCACTCCATGTGTGGTATAAACTGTAGCAACTTCTTAAAAGCAGTAAATAGTTTTTTTTTTTGCTCCTCATGTAAGAATAGATTGACACCAGGCATGTTATTAGTCATCTTCATATCTACTAGCTTCATTCAGAATCAGACTAAACTGTATCAGTAATTCTCTAGACAGCCTAATGCTAACCTATGAACCTAAACCTCTACATGTAACTCCAGAAATGATCTGCATCATCAGATGTGTAAAATTTGGGTTCATGTTAGAAGTGCATCAGCTGATACTGTCATGCCTAAAAATAATTCCAGAATTTACTGTTACTCCTTTAAAGCATTCTTGCTTTGCCATTCTGCACAAAGCAACCAGAATGCATTTTTCCTGCATTATATATCATATCCCAATATTTAGTATCAGCAGGTACTACATATGACCATATTCCCTATAGTCCAGAAAAATGGCATGGTGGCAAATGGCAGTTAAATATTGTCTTTCAAATGCTTCTTTTTTTCTGGTTGTTTCAAGACATAATTTATTTTTAGTTAACATTTGTTTACCAGGAAAGTCTGACTTGGAACAAAGCCAATTTTCAATGGAGGCCTGGGGAGAACCACTCCAGATGCATGTCTTTGTAATTTGGGAGGAAACCGGCATACCCAGAGGAAACCCACACGAACGCAGGGAGGGCATGCAGACTCGGCACAGAAGGCACCCCAGCCAAGAATCGAACCAGAGAACCTCTTGCTGTGAGGCAACAATGCTACTGCTGCACCACTGCACCGTCCGTAATAACATGGCAAACAGTCTTTTGTGCTGCATCAGCATGATTGTGCTTGAATCCTGAGACACACACACACACACACACACACACACTGGACTGGAATCATGCAAAATTTCTGAATAGCTCACCATACCTATAAGGTGACATCTGAATGGAACTTGCATAGCATCTGGGACTGGAACCAATTTATTTATTTATTTATTTATTTGAAGTTTGTTTGCCAGGATGGTCTATTGGGCCGAATGAGCCCATTTTCAATGGAGTCCTGGGGAGAAAAGCTCTATAGATACAATATAAAGTATAAAATAAAATAAAATAACAGTCTGTTAAAGTACAAGAAGAATATATATAAGCCAAAGTAAATGTTAATACAACTAGAGTCCAAAGAAGAACAATATGTAACAATTCATATGAGTTTACAATTTTTAGTCTCTATAATCACTAAAATAGATGTTAAATCAAAGACAATAGTGAGTAAGTATGTACAGAAGAATTAAACATAAGCAGTTATTTACAATGTTTATGTTCTCATAGAGGGGATGTGATTGTAGGCTAAGGGGGTAAGGTAGTGGCTGGGGATGTTAAGCAGGATGGGAACATGAGCATTCCCAGAGAGATGATAAGTGTGAGTGGAGGAGAGTTTTAAAGGTGGGGAGGCTGCCGGTGCTACGAATATGAGGTGGGAGGGAATTCCAGAGACAGGCTAGGGAAAAAGAGAGTAGGAGTTTGCCTGCTGGATGGGCAGGTTTGTGGAGTTCAATCAGGTTCTGAGTGCTGGTTCTTAGGGGTCTGCTAGGTAGGTGCATAGTGAAGGTTGAGGCAAGGGAGGGGCAGAGGGAGGGCTTGAAAATGAGCTTATGAGCATGAGTTAGCTGAGTGTAGATAAGGTAGTTGGGACGCTCTAGCCAATTTAGTTTGTGGAGGGCAATACAGTGATGGGAGAAGGATATGTGCCCAGCGGTGAATTTGGCGATTTTGTTATAGCAGGAGGAAAGTTTTGTTTTGATAGAGGATTGTAGGTTAGTTAGGAGTGGGGCACCATAAAGGAGAGAAGGGATGAGGTATGTGGTAGAGAGGAGGAATCTAGTGGATGGGAAGAGGAAGCGAATATGGCGACAGAACATACAAAGTTTCTGGTGTGTTTTTTTAATGTTTGTTTGTATATGGGTATCACATTTAAGCTGATTATCGATGAGAGCTCCTAACAGTTTAGCACTGGAAACAATTTCAAGGGAAGTATTGTTGTGACTGGTTATGGAGAATGAATTTATGTCGATAGTTATGTTTTTGGATGGGGTGAATATCATGAGTTTGGTTTTTGATGGATTGAGAGCTAGATGGTTATCTAGCATCCATTGTTCAGTGGTTGAGAAGGCATCTTGAGTTAGTTAGGGAGGGAATGGAGTTAGCAGCACAGATAATCCTTGAATCATCTGCATATTGGACAATTTTAGCATTAGGGATATTGTGGTGGAAGTCATTAATAAAAATGTTGAACAGTAAGGGGCTTAATATGGAAACCTGGGGTACACCAGTGACAGTGTTGAGGAATGAGGAAGTAGATTTCTTCCATTTGACAGATTGTTGCCTGTTGGAAATGTAACTGGTAAACCAGTTGATAGAAGAGGGTGAAAGATGTAGGTTAGAGAGTTTGGGTCAGGGTGGAGACAATACAGTTGGAGTCTCGAGCTTTATTCACAGTTTCAAGGAAGGAGAGTAGTGCGGTAGTAGTGCTGTGACCAGGTCTCACACCATTTTTGTGGGTTTTTTTAGTGAGTCTTCTTTGTCTCTCTGCTTCACAACAGCCCCTCAATTTTGGATCAGTTTATTGACCTTTTCTTCATAGAATTTTTTTGGGGGTCGACAATTTTTTGAGTTTAGTTGGACCTTTACAGCCATCATATAGATCAGGTGGATATCTCTGGATTGGTTATTGAACACATCACATTTGGCTTTAACATACACAATTTATTGTTATGGATCTCAATAACATGGTACAAGGACTATGCGCAGATAAAGATGATATACATATCTTTGGGATTGAATCCCGTAGGGGGTCATCTACCAATGGTATAACTGATCCAGTTGACGATTGCGATATGTTATTTACTGAATTTGCCAAAAAAATCAAAACATTAAGATCCAATATATGGCATTCCAGATTATTTAAAGCATATAAACATCAGAATATTGCCCCCAGAGGCCTCAGAACCAAGGTGCAACCATTGGTTGGCAAACCGGATGAGGTACTTATCAAAGAGTGGAATGCTGCACAACAAGATTCGGCTATGATGTTTGTTAACATCCTTTCTTCTTATTACGATAGAATGATTCAAGCCAATATTTGTGATGTGCAAAAATTGAGTGAGGAGTTAAAATCATATGAGAGTCAACCCAACTTTTCAGGATTGTTGAATAAACTATCCAAAGAATTGTCGGCCTCTGAAAAAATTCTTAAAGAAAAGAAATTAAAGAAATTTTCAAGAGATATGGAGGATTATCAAAGGGGGAAACCCTTTGAGCTTCATAAAGGGGTACGATTTGCAGAGGGTACAAAGAATTTCACATATACATGTAAAAAACGGCCCAGATCCATTCTTAAGAGGGGTACATCACCCAGCAGGAGTTCAGGGGATGAATCATCCACCACGGATACCAAATCCATTCAATTGTCTGATTCACCCACTCCCAAAAGAGTACGCAACATGGGTCACCCTTTAGGCGTAGACACAGGGGAGGATGCAAGCATAAAAACATTGGAAGAACTGTTCTTGTCAATAGTCAAATGAACACCAACACTTTAAATGTGCATAACATTTCTGATTATGTATTAACACCAATGGAAGAACATTTGTTAAATAAAGGACTTGGTTTTATTCCTGGCTTTTTGGTTGATGAAAGTACTTTTGTATTTGATGTTATGAATTTTTGCAGAAAGTTAAATCTAAAAAATTTTTTTGATGAGCAGGATTCCATTCAAAGATCTACTGAATTCAAATTTCTACCATCCAAGTTTTGTCCTCCGATGGACAAACATGTAGCCATATTTCAGAATGCAATTATAGAGGATTTACATCAGCAGTTAGGTACTGGATACATTATCAGAAACAATCTAAACATCAATGAACAACAGGCTCTTACAAACCTGAAAAACAACACTGATATTACCATTCTTCCTGCGGACAAGGGTGGGGCCATTGTGGTGATGAATTCCAGTTATTACTGGGCTGAAGGATTAAGACAAGTGTCTAACACTCAGCATTATTTACAGATGCCCATTGACCCCACGCCCAATTTCAAAAAAGAAATTGATGATTTTTTGCAACTCGCAGTTGATGAAGGCATCATCAGTACCAAATCCAAATTTCATCTTACTGTCCAGGATCCAGCCAAGCAATACCTGTATTTACTCCCCAAAATTCACAAATCATATTCTACACCTCCAGGGAGACCTATAGTGTCAGATATTGGTTCATTGATGGAACCTCTGTCTGCCTTTCTTACTCAATATCTCAAACCTTTGTTACGTTATATTAGGGCCAGATTACAGGACACTACGGAGTTTCTTCAGATAGTTTCTGAATCACAGCTCGAAGAGCACTGGATGATGTGCACTTTAGATGTTACATCATTATATACCAGTATACCACATTGGGCAGGGTTAACAGCACTTGAATATTGGTTACAGAAGATTAATATTTACAGTCCTGGATTTAACACCCTATTGATTTGCATGGCGGAACACGTTCTTACCAAAAACGTGTTCTATTTCAAAGGCAATTGTTACTGGCAGATACAGGGTACTGCGATGGGTGCATCTTTTGCACCCATTTATGCAGATCTCTTCATGGGATATCTGGAAGATCAAATTATATACAATGAATTGCACAACCTATATCTGCCAGATATGGATATCTGGAGACGCTATCTTGACGATTGCTGGCTAGTTTGGAAAGGAGGAATTGAGTATCTCCAAGAATTTGTTGAATATTTGAACAGCAACAAATGGGGTGTTAGATTTACAGTCAATTATGATACACATGAAATGGATTTCTTGGATGTACACCTTTCTTGAGAAGTAGATAATACACTATGTACCACAGTACACAGGAAATATCCACAATATAACAGTTTACTACATGCTTCTAGTTTACATCCCAAACATATCATCAAGAACATTCCCAAATCACAGTTCATTAGGATTAAGAGAATTTGTTCATCGAACCATGATCTTAAATGTTGTCAGGATGATCTTTCCAACAGATTTACACAGAGGGGTTATCATATTTCAGACATTCACTCAGCAGTTGGCATGACTGCCAACTTGTCCAGGGATTCCCTGTTATGTTACAAACCTAAGGCTGTTCAATCACCTGATCAGACACCGAGATTAGTTACCACTTTTGGTAGAAACACCTATCAACTACAAGACATAATTAATCATCACTGGAACATACTAACCAATAACAAACATCTAGCAAAATGGCTAGATGACAGATGTCTTTTCTCTTACAGGAAAGGTAAAATCCTGGGATCATATTTTTCACATTTTAAAAAAAATCACTTCCTTGGAAGTTTCCAAGATTCAGACCACCATTTTAGGGGACAAACTAACAGGTTGTCACCCTTGTGGTCATTGTGCCTTTTGCAAATTTGTTTTCACAACCAAAGAATTCACTAGCAAAAACACAGGCAAGATTTATGATATTAAACATTTTGCCAATTGCAGCACGGACTGGGTGATCTATTTAGCTACATGCACATGCAGGGCCTTCTATATTGGACAAACATCCAGACAGTTTCGTATTCGCATTTCTGAACATTTAGGGGATATTAGAAATGCCAGGCCAACCAATGCATTATATAAACATTCCATTATACACAAAACGGCCCATTTTTCCTTTATTTGTATTGACAGAATTGTTGGCAACAGAATGTACAAAACAGGATGGCACAAAATATTGGATAACAAAGAAACCAAATGGATAGTGAAATTAGGTGGCTTATTCCCACCAGGTCTTAATGATAAACTACAATGATTTACTCAGTGTTATTCATCGCATTATATTAACAATTGTACCATGTTTAAAAGATTTTTTGGTCATTAATTATATATTTTGAATGCGTGTCATTATATTTAGTAGCATTTACAAGGTATTCCACATTATTTTATCATGGATGGTTGTAGTTAAATAATATATTTTTCAAATATAATTAAATGTTTTATTTTTGGGACATATTTACTGTCAAATATTAATTTAATTCTCATTTTCTATTTTTTGTGGCTATATTGTGAGTATACAGGAAGTGATATCAGGTCACCTAATTTATATTTCCTATATATATGACTCATTGTGATGTTTTAAAATCAGCCACTGAAGAAAGCTAGTTGCTGAAACCAGTCTGGTTCATAATAAACTTTATGTTTGCTACTCATGCTCAGGGTGCTGGATTTTTTTCGCTCTGACTCCATGTTGTGTTGGGGTTAGTAGGTGACTATCGGTGAGGTAGAGTAATAATTGTATGTGGATGCATTTTTCAAGTAGTTTAGAGATGGGAGATAAGATGGTGATAGGCCTAAAGTTGGTGATGTTATTACTGTTTCCACCTTTGTGGAGGGGAATAATGTAGGCTTTTTTCCAAATTTGGGGTACATAGCCTTCTTGGATTGACCAGTTTATAAGAATACAGATGGGGAAGGCAATGGCTTCAGCAGCTGTCTTTAGGAAGAAGGAAGGGATATTATCAGGGGCATTAGAGCATGGTTTTAATTTTAGAAGGAGTTCTTTTTATAGTTGATACAAGGTAAGGGTTTGAGAGAGAAGAGAGGAAGGTGGGGGATAGAAGTACCTGAGGAGGAGGGGATAGTGGGAATTGTAGCAGGATGAGTGGAGTTATTTGTGAAGGATGATGTTAATTTAGATATGGAGTCGATGAAAAAGCTGTTAAATTGGGAGGCTAGGTCGGTATCAGAAGCATTATGATCAGGGTGTGGGTTTTCCTTTCTGCCAGGGTTGAAGAGGGAGGAGATACTATCCCAGAATTTTTTTGGGTTAGTCTTGTGATTGTTTTGGAGGGTGATATAGTAGGATTTGCGGTCGGAAGTGATGAGTTTTTTAACTCTTTTACGGAGTATTTTGTATTCGTTTAGGGTGGCTGGGGTTTTGTTTTAATAGTAGTTCTTCAAGGCTTTATCACAGAGGTGCATGACAGCTAAGGTATCTTTGGTTAGCCATGGGATGGTTTTGCTCTTAATTCTTTTAGTTCTTAGGGGGGCCAAGGTGTCTAATAGGTTTAGAAATTATGTATTAAAATAAGTGACAGCTTCATCTAGGGGAAGAGTATTCAGATAACTCCAGTTAAATTGATTAAGTAAGTCAGAGAAGGTATTGGGGTTGAAGTTTTTTAAGGAGTGTATAGAGATGGTGGTATGTGGCAGTTGTAGGGAGGGAGAGTGACGGTGAGCGAAAGTAGGAAAGTGGCCACTGAAAGAGTCAGGGAGGGTACCACTAGTGGAGATAAGGTGTGGGTGTGATACTAGAATCCGGTCTAAGGTGCTTCCAGAGGAATAGTCCTTTGATGGCCTGGTTATAGAGCTGATTAGCTGATGGAAGTTGTAGAGGTTTATATTTAGGGGTTTGTTGGGCATTGGACAGAGGACCAGTTAATATTAATGTTGCCTAGGATAAGAATTTCATTTGTAATGTTGGTGGAGAGCCAAGAGAGTATGTCCTTAAGAATAGGTATGTTGTCACCAGGAGGGATGTAGAGGGAGGCTAAGCATATGGTTTTATGCTTGTTTAGGTGAAGTAGGGCTAGAAGTAATTTGGCGTTGGCAAATTGGGGAAAAGGCTTAGAATATGAAGTAACTGAAAGGGAAGAGGAATAGAGTAGAGCAACTCCGCCTCATTTTTTATGGGTTCTGTCTTTCCTGATGATGATATAGTTGGGGGGAGTTATTTCAGATTCTTTTATGGAGAGTTTTAGCCATGTTTCAGAGATTGACAATATGTCAGGATGGTTATGGAGAAGCCAGGCATGTAAGTTGGGGATTTTGTTACATATACTTTGAGCATTTAATGCTGAGAAGGAGAGGGTTTTTACAGATGAAGGTGTGTAAGAGGGGGTGGTTGAGGAGTTGATGGGAGAGGGACCAGGGTTGGGGTGTATGTCTCCAGAGAGAAGGGTGGTGATAAGTTGGTGGAGATGAAAATAGAGGTGATTGGAGTGTTTTGTGTATAGCTTAAGGGTTGTATGTTTTGTATAAGTAGTGCTAGTTAGGCTTAGAGTAGTATGCATGTAGGTGGGAAATAGTTTGAAGGGGAAGAGTAGGGAGAGGTTGCAGAAGTATAGGTGAGGGCTTATGGATGTAGAGTAGTGTTGGTGTTGTTTAGGGATTGAACTGGTTGTGTGAAATGGGGGGAGTGAGTAGTGTTAAAGGGTTTGGTGACGTAGGTTAGATAGGATAAACTAAGTAGTAGTAGTAGATGGGTTATAAGTGAGGATGGTTTTGTCAGCATTGTTGAAGTTTAGGGTTTTAATTGGGATGAGTGATTGATATGAATGGAGTGTGGTATGGCTGTGAAAAGGTTAGGCTAGATTTTGAGAGGTGGTAGGGGTGGAGCTGAGGAGTAGGGTGGGGAAAGATTGAAGCTGATTGGAGTGGGTGTGGTTAGCAGGGTTTAAATGTAGAGGTAGTTGGGGTGGGTGGGAATTGGGGGCAGGGTAGGGGAGTTGAGTGAGCCCGCAGGGCAAATGGAGCGGGATGAGCCAAGAAAGGAAGATGAAGGACGTGGGCTATAAAAAACAATCAGTAAGGGTAGGAGTAAAAACACAAGGTAAGTAGCCACAGGGGATAGGGGCAGGGCAGTGAGTCAAGGGTGGAATGAAGACATAGAATTCACAGGGGTGAAGCGGTAGAAAAGGCAGTTGGAGGTTTTATTAAAGTTCAGAGCTTAAAAGATTGAAGTAAAAGTCAGTTAATGGATGGATGCTGCCACCTGCTGACCAAAGTAAGTAATTGCAGATATTTGGAGCAGCACTGGGAGGAAAGGAAGGGATGAGTCTGTGGAGCCAAGAGAGGTTGGGTACTGCGGTGCTGGGCTGCTGGCTAACGCACGCCGGGTCAAAAACATCAACCAGTGACACAAAATGACTATGCAGTATGGTACATACACTCGTTTAAGTCTTTGGTTCTTGTGGGGAGGCAGGACAGTTTCCAAATACACTGCATGATCCCTGAGATGGTTCTTACAGGTAGGGAACCAGGGTACTTTGTAGCACAAGTAGGATGTCTGGGGTAGCTTGAACGTATTGATAGCAAGCTATAAAAGGAAAGAAAGGTATTATTAGTACTATGATGACAGAGAAAACAGCCATTAAGAGGGAAAGGACTACAGTGGGGTAGTATAGTTTATGCACTATGGGGTAGCCTAGGGGTGGTATGTAGTGAGAGTGCGAGTTTGTAGGAAGTGTAGAGTATGGGAAGACTGGGGGGGAGAATAAGGATGGTTACATTAAGTTAATTAGGAACAGTAGGAACTTCAGTACCACAGTACATAAAACTTGGACTATAAAAAGTATTTTACATTAAACAGAATGAAGGAGTATTGAGTGATACATAAATACCAAATGACTGCATTTAAAATACAGAGTAGGGTAGCATTCATACTTAAGTAAAAATGTATATTGCACTATACAGGTTAACCAACATTTTAGGACATAAACTCTGTGTGAGGAAGCAGTTACAGTCGTAATAAACACAGTCTAGTAGATATAGGCAAAAATAAACAAACAAACTGCTCGTAAATCCTGTCCTCTCACTTAATAATTATAGCACTCTGAGTTTATACATTAACATACTACAGGGCACAGCATGAAACAGTTCAAACTAGTGGGGCATGTTATTTCATATCTAAGCAGGTTGAGCATTTAATGAGAAAAGCAATTGCGACACAAATGAGGCAGGAGTATGTGGTAACAATTTAAAAAAATGTCCAATTTCAGTATAAAGTATAGGACCTTAAACTAGTCTATTTGCTTGTAATAGAATAGATTTAGTGCATACATTATAATGGGCAGACAACCTTTTGTATCAGGGAAATACCTTGGATATAGCAGTTCAAATAAAATAGCCAAGGTATTATTCCTGGATGTAAAAGCTTGCTGAGTGCCATACCTCTCAACTATACAGATTTTCACAGAAGGTCCAGATTTATACCTATATTTTTGGTCTGCTTCTCATAATTTTTTTTTTTGACAAATCACTGGGATGATCTAAGGATTAAAGTCACTAAATAATGACATGCATTTGAGTTTCAGACTTCATATCCTTCAGAAAATGCATGATAACACAAATCCTGTTATTCTAAGAACTTTCTAAGTTTATAAGAGCAATATTTAAAATGTGTTCCTATTTTGGGCCTTTGTCCCCCAGTTATGTCAGACTTTCTCCAGATTTCTTGCACTAAGAGGTTGAGAGGTATACTGAGTGCTACTGCCTCAGTCAATGAAATCGAGTTTCAGAATCTGCTTACAGAAGCCCTTATAGAAGCAAAATATAATTTATAAACATCCTCTATGCCTCCTCAGTGTTCTGCTTTATGTAGACAGGCCTTCTATGGTGTCCCTCACCTTCTACCCTCCCCAGGTTCCAGTGCAAAGAGCTGCTTTCAGCCATGACAACATGCTAGTGCTCAGAACAGAGGCATGATTCATAATAAAGGCTTCACCTGCCATGCTGCTGTCATAATCTGTTGTCACAAGTTGCATGGTTAGGCATAGTTGCTTGAAAGTACCACTTTGGGATGGTTGCTTCTGGCAACAAGCTACATATTACTACCATGATAACACTGCAATGAGACCGTTTTTTTTTTTATTTAAGTTGGAAAGTTGGACTTGTAATGGCTGGCAATTGATACAGCAAGTGCCTACTGTCAGTCCCTATTCCTGCCAGACCCAGTCAAACTGTTGCATCATGAAATCCTGGCATGCAACACTACGCCTTACCAGTGGCTATGCATTACCCACAGCTGTGCAAGATCTGTTACAGTGCTTCATTTTGATGACCTGAGTGCATGGTGCTTGCATGGTCCAGAAAACCTTGGTGCAGCATGGGTTTCTTTTAAGAATCACAATAGTCCCTTTACTGTTCTTGTCCTCAAAGCAAGCCTTTCATACTGGAAGCACGTTTTTCATAAATCTTGAACAGGCTTGAAGCAACAGTAGCCTCAGACTTTCACTGGTTCATGCCATGAAGCTTGTTTCAAAATCCCTCTCACAGAGCTCTTAATTTTCAGATTATAGAATGAAATCCTCTTTTCCAGACTATAAACATATCTACTTGCTATCAAATTCCTGCTCACAAACACAGCTCATGCATTTGCATTGAGAAAGAATTCAACTCTCTTTTGCTTATCAATTTATTTTGTAATATATTTAAATTTTAGTAAACCATCTAAACATAGACTTATAGACAACCAATTTAGACTTTAAGTACATTCTTGCATTATTATTTTCACTTTATGGTTCATCCTTCTTAAAAAGATAAAAGCAACATTAGGAAAAGCTACTATCATTACAGTCAAGCTCATTCATTATAAGGATCATTCTTATAGGATATTATAGGCTACTTACTTGATGACACATTTTATTAAACCATTTGTGTTGTATCATCCATTCTCTACTGAAATGTTTCTGCATATTATCCTAGGATTATTATTGGTTTTAAATTGAACTTATTTTACCTCACTTCTGCCAGTATTTCAGATTAATTTGTGTTTATTTTTTAATTATTTTAACCATAGTATTGCTCTTTGCTTGCTGGAATATTGCCAAGTTGGACAAAAGGGGCTCACTGCTCCATTGTTTCTGTATGCACAAGAGGATTATGAAAGCTGTCATCAGTAATGTCCTTGTTTTCACACTAGTGTTTTTTATTTTTTATTGTTTTTGCTATGTTGCCATTTAAGTACAGTTCCTCTCCTCAGACTTTCCTGTTCCTAACTCACTGTTTATATGCTATCTGCTTTCATTGCTAGAATTGCTGGATAGTGAGAGAACAGATATGACTGGATAGGGTGTGGGATAAAGTTGGAGAGTGACAGATAGACAGGCAGAAAGAGGCAGGA